>NC_142096.1:7335973-7486241 GCF_054644295.1 Miniopterus natalensis
TGTTTGTTACAACATTGTCCGTATTGCAAAAGATTGAATACAGCAGAAAGATTGGGGGCCCCCTAAATGTCCCGGGGACAGGGGAGGCTCTATACATCCACACAGTGGAATACCATGCAGGAACTAGGGTTGCTATTAGCTGGCATTAAAAGAAAGAGATTATCCTGGATTATCTGAGTGAGCCCGATGGGATCTCAAAGCTCCTTACAAATAAAATCTGGAGACTAGAGAATCAGTGTCAGTCAGAAAGAACTAGAGAGGCTCTGCTTCTGTTGAAGGTGGAGGAAGGAGGCCAAGAGCCAAGAAATGCAGGCAACCTCTAGAAGACAGAGAAAGCAAGGGAAGAGATTCTCCTGGAGCCTCCAGAAGGAACTCAGCCCTGACTACACCTTAATTTCAGCCCAGTGAGACCCGTTTCAGACTTCTGACTTCCAGAACTGTAAGGTGATAAATTTGTGTTGTTTTAAGTCACTAGATGTGTGGTAATTGGTTGCAGCAGCAATAAGGTGTCACTTACTTTAAATGCATACATATGCACATTTTGATATATTTAAAAATGTAGCCTAAGGGTTAAAAGTTTGGCCTTTGGTGCCAGAACTGCCAGGGGTTTTCTCCTGGCTTTCCTAGCTGTGCAGCCTTGGGCAAGTTGCTTACCTTGTTGTGCCAAAGTTTCATATCTATCAAATGGAGATAATACTGACTTACTTATGGGGTAATCCCTACCTCCTAGGTTGTTAAGAGGATTAAAGGAGTTAAAACATGCACTTTCAGCCGTGTCTTACACAAAGGAAGTGCTAGCAAATGTTCACTACAACTACGATTGACGATCCTCTCTGATTGGATCAGATGCTGAGAAGGAATTCCCACTTAAGAGGATGTAACTAACCTTATTCAAAACGCAAAATTACAAACAAACCTAAAAAACTGTGTTTCAAGAGACCATCTGAAGGTATCTCCAGAATGTCTTCTTCTCGAGAAGGTCTAGCTACTTGGTCATGTCTTCAGGTGGTGGAACAGAGGCCTCCTTGCCCACTAAGCCACCGACAGTTTGGGGAAAATACCCATGAGAGCCTTTCAACGAAGTCTTCTCAGTGTCTCTTCCTAACATATTTTCAGAAGCGTTAATAGCCAAGTCTTTCAGGCAATGGGGAAAACTCTCAGCTCCAAGTCTCTGCCCCACTGCAGCCCTTTGAATTGTGGGCTACTACACGCACTTGCCTCGTAACAGTCTACACAGTGTTTAGGTGAGCACATGGGATAATTTGAAACTGTGTTTCTTGGTAACCGGTGATCGTCCTGGAAAAAAGGTGAGGTGTTTAATTGCCTGCTGGTGACACGATTGACAATTTCACCAGCCTCATCAAGTACGCGTCTTAACTGGTCTTACGTATTCTGGGGGGTGACAGTTTCCTCGTATACACACGGGCACCGGGGAGGGGGGGGTGCAGCCTTGGTGCGACAGCTGGAGCATGGGATGGGTCTCATGCTGCCGGCCGGTGCTTCGGCTCATCCACGCCCGTTCCCAGGCCTCGATCCCGCGCTGCGCCCCGAGGGATCAGCGAGTGTAGACGAGCCCTTTCACATGTGCACCGGCCAGTGTCAGCTGGAAGTCGAGGAAGTCAACTTGTCTGTACGAGTTGGCCAAGGTTGGCACTAAAATGTCCTCGTGGGCTCCTGTGCTCAGCTCATAGGCTGTCCGAGTGACAACCCTAAAAGAACACCGGAGTTCGGAGTAGCACTGCGTTTGCCAGTTTGCTGTCACTCATTTCACTTTGCTGTGCTGATAAAAATGACTGCTTCACATCGGCCACTGTTTCTGCTGCTGGACCGAGGTGTCTTGTCAATCACTGTGCTCCGATCATCATTCACCACATGTTTTTGGTGTCAGGGCTGACAATTTGTCAATAAACTTGGCAGTTCCAGGCTTTGCAATTAAATATAATTATACGCATTTGGCTTCCACAGATTTTACCCTTTTATTCCTGATACACTGTGTTCTAGTCCTAACGTTAAATTATTTTGATATGGTAATCTATGTACCTTTCACACTAACGGCTGTCAACTGCCCCAGGGGATGTTGTGATTTATTACTGAAAAGAACACACATCCATATAGGATGGGTTTGAGAATCCATCCTAGCAAACCGCTGTTTGTTCACAGCACTTACAACTTTCTAACATATTATTTACTTGTTTATGAGAGCTACTTTTATGGTCTGTCACTCCTCTCTCCCCACTCAGGAATGTAAGCTTCCTGAGGTGGGAATATTTTTTTGTTTTTAAATATTTACAGAGAGAATAAGGGGCCTATGCCCACTTCTCTCTCCAGAGATTAGTTAGATTGTCCTTGCTTTGAGAATCAGGAGTGCTAATGAACATTTCCACCTCCGGCACCTTCGCTGGACCTTTATTAGGTGAGCGTCTGTCCCGGGCAAAGCATGTGCCCGGGGCCTGTTCTGTCAGGGGCTCGGGGAAGAGGCCGGGGCTGGCGATGGACGTAGGGAAGTCAGTGGTTTGGAGGAAACGCACCAGAGAGCCCTGATGGGGGGGGGGACGGGAAATGTAGGGTGAGAAAAGAAAGCACAGGGCTGTAGCAGGCCTGGTGCTCTCGAGAGAGGCAGGGCCAGATTTGCTGAGCTGGCCTCAGGAGGCTGGCAGCTCCTCTCTGCCACCCTGGTACCACGTTTCATGGTTGCACTTTTCGCGGTCAGATATTACTTGCTTTCTTTATGTGGCTTGACTCCCCGAGAATAACCTCTATATGGTCAGGATCTAGCTCACTGCGAGCGCTCTGGAACCAGCATCTGTTCTGCAGCGCCTGCGACTCTCCCGCTGGCCTGGTCCCAGACCCTTGCTGTGCAGGGCGGCCTCCCGGGAGCTTCAGCAGCCTGCAGTTTGTCTGTGGAATGCCTCGTAGCCTTGCCCTCGGGGCATCTAGTCTTCTAGAATTGCTTGTCTGGCTTCTGACTCACCAGTTACCTTAATCCCCTGCATTTATGTGGGCTCAGGTTCCACAGTCTCCAGGTCCTTGCCAGCATCTACTGACCTGCTGACTGGGGCTAGTCTTCACCTAGCGCGAGTGATAGGTGCTGAAGTAGGGCCACGGGGTATCTCAGAGCCAAGGAGGTGAGTTCAAAGACTGCAGAAAAGTGAAGCAAAATAAGTTCCAACAAGTGTCAAGGGAGCAATCACGACTTCACCGGTGGTCATGAGGTCTTCAGAGGTGTGATGAGTGAGGCCAGATCTTAGGAGGCCAGCAGGAGACTGGGCGCTGAAGGCATGGAGGCAGAGGGGTGGGTGCCCTTCAGTTGTGTGAGAATAGAAAGACAGGTGGAGTCTTAATCTGTTCAGCAGCTATAACATAAAGCCATAGACCGGGCAGCTTATAAATAACAGAAATTTGTTTCTCACAGTTCTGGAGGCTGGAAGTCCAAGATTAGAATGCTAGCATGGTCAAATTCTGATGAGGACCCTCTTCTAGGTTACAGACTGCTGACTTCTCCTTGGGGCCTCACGTGGCAGGGAGCAGAGTAGGGAGCAAGCTCTCTTGTGACTCTTATAAGGTCACTAATCCCATTCAGAAGGGCTCCACCTCCATGACCTCCTCTAGACCCAGTCACCTCCCAAAGACACACCTGCTAGTGCCATCATTTCTGGGGCAGTGTTACAGCACATGAATTGGGGGGAGACGCAAACATTCAGTCCCTAACAGACGGAGTGGCAGCCGGAGGGGTAGCAAGGTTGAGAGAACTGTGTTGTTGACGTTAGACTAGAGTATCTCCTGCACCACAGCAAATGCTGCATGTGTTCTCATGGACCCCCGTGCCGCTCCTGTCATGCCACCTGCCAGTACCTGCGTCATGTTAAAGGTGAGGGTTTCTCATCCTTTGCCCTAGGACCTTTTGGGCCAGAGAATTCTTTGTAGGGCTTGGGGAGGGGGTGCAGGGAGGAGGGTGGCTGTCCTGTGTGTTGTAGGATATTTAGCAGCATCTGGGCTTCTACACACTAAATGCCACTAGTATCCCCTCCCACCCAGTTGTGACAATCAAGATGTCTCCAGACATTGCCAAGTGTCCTCTGGGGGCAAAATCCCCCCCAGTTGAGCACCATTGGTTTCCACACCCTTAAACCCAACCCCTCCCCTCCCCTCGTCCTTAGTGCCTCAGGGTCTGCTTCTCGGGGAACCCATATTAGGACAAGAATGACCCAAAGCAGAGGAGATTATGGGGAGAGAGAAAGGTAAAGAAGGAAATGAATAGAGGGGGGAAAAGGAGGGCATGGAGGGCAGGAGGGAAGAGCGGGTCTAGGGTACGAGGGGAAGTGGAGATGCAAGGGGAGGGCGTTTTGGGGGGCTGGGTCAGGGAGCAGCTGCTGGTGGCTTCAGCTTCCCAGGGGAGGGGAGGCCAGGTCAGCTGCTGAAGGGGGGGAAGAAGTACAGCATTTCCGCTGTTTGAAGAAAAGCTGCTGGTCTTCAAGATGTGATTGCAGATGGCTGAAAAGAGGATTCCATGTTCAAACACTTTGGGGAACTTGCTTATGATGCTTCATAATGCTGATCAGGGATGTGAACATGCCGATAAGCTAGCTGTTCAACATGAGGCCAGCTTAATTTTTTTTTTTTTAACCTAGCATTTACCAAATTTATTTGGGAACCCTTTCCTTCCCTACCCTCCTCCAAAACAAACAAACAAAAAGCCCCAAATAGAAAAGTAAGTAAATAAAAACCCATTTACATCTCAAAGGACACCTGTCATCTTTGGGACTCATTCCAAGACTCAACAAGAGTATATTCATGAGCCAGCCTTAAGGGGAGGGGGTCAGCTAAGGACAGAGGAATTTGTTAGTGTGTAGAATTAACACGATTTCCTGTTTTTGTTTTGTTTTATCCAGCAACGTGAACTGCCTTAGAACAAAAGAGCCCATAGAAATGCAGCCAGGTGCCAAGAGGGTGGGAGGTGCAGGGGACAGGGGAGCTGGGTGTTAGTGACACTGTGTTGACATTGCAGGTCTAGGGAGTGGCTGAGGCCTCTGACAGGCTCTTTCTACACTCACTGTCTCCAAAAGAAGGTGCCAAGTCCCCTTGGAGACATGGAGAAGGGTGAGTCTGTGTGAGGTGTCACCAAGAATGGGAGAGATGGGTTGAGTCTTAAAGAATAAACAAGAGTTTCAGAGGCAGATAAGAAAGGAAAGGATATTTCAGGCAAATGGAATCAAGGTGCAAAGGTGTGGAGGGTTATAAGAAGGTGGCGACTTCCAAAACTGTTGAGAAATTTATTGACTGGAGTCCCCCCAAAAAGCAGGGGGAGCAGAGAGAAATGTGGACAGGGGATCATGGAATATAAACTATAGGGGCATTTTCAATCATGATAAAGGAAAAGATCCCTGATAAAGGTTTTATTTATTGGTTTTTGATGATTCAAAAGAGTTTATTATTATTTTCTGGATAACCTTGCATTTTGGGCTTATATTTTCTCTTTGACTCAAGATAAATTAAAAGCATATTTTCAGGTAGTAGTGACTTTTTAACTTCCAGTGATTATTTACTTCTAGTCGTATTGTGTTGCAATCAGAAGATTGTCTACTGACTGCATTTTGAAATCTATTAAGTTTTCTTTGTGACCTAAATTATGGTCAATTTTAGTGAAATTTCCACAGACACTTGTATTATCAATATATAAGAAAAAAAAACAGAAAAAAAACAAATTAGTTCTATCTCATTATTTATGTTATTTGGTTGTTTTTGAAAAAAATATGTTTTTATTGGTTTCAGAGAGGAAAGGAGAGGGAGAGAGAGAGAGATGGAAACATCAATGATGAGAGTCACTGATCGGCTGCCTCCTGCACGCTGGGGACTGGGGATCGAGCCCACAACCCGGGCATGGCCCTGACCGGGAATCGAACCCCGATCGCCTGGATCCTCGGTCGATACTCAACTGCTGAGCCATTCCGGCCTTATTTGGTTCTTTATAAGCTGTGTGCGGGTGTGCACGTGTGTGCACGTGTGTGCCCGCGTCTACTGACTCTCGCGGCTGCTCCTTCCACGCTGAGTGGGGCTGGCAGGGGACGCCCTCCTCTCCTGCTTCCCGCAGCTGCCCTCTGTCTCTTTCTTTTCTCTGCACGTCTGTTATCTCTTCTTATCTGGTATTTAGATTTCAGCTTGAACCTATTTTCTACCTTTTTCCTCAGAAGCCTCTCTCCAAGGTCATCAGTTTGCCAAATCCAGCTCCAACGAGTCACTTTCTAAATGTCCCTCCCTTGTCCTTTCTGTGGCATTTCACACCTGCATTTCCTCCTCCCGGATACTTTCTCCACCTAGATCCTCTAAGGAGGGCGAGTATATAATTTATCTTCCAAACTGGGCCACTGTTTAAAGAGAAAGGGGGCGCTAATTAATTATTGCGCCGGGCTGTCACAAACCAAGACTCTCCCAGGGAAACTCAGCCGTATGGTGTCCCGCTCCCCTCTCTGGCTGCTCATCCTCGGGCTCCTCTAAGGGGTCCTTCCCCCTTTCGCTCCTTCATCGTGTCCTGGGCCCCCTCTGCTCCACGTGACACCACCTCCCTGTGTGACTTTATCCACTCAGGACTCATCCCCCCTCTGTCTACAGTGTCTTGATTTCTGTACCCCAAATACAAACCCAGCTGCTGACCACAAGTCTACCTGGACGCCCTAGAGACAACCCCTCAGCAGCATCTGAAACCAAACTCATTGTCTGAAGCCCGAACTGCTCTCCTCCTGTGGGCGAGTGGGAAGGGGGAGCGTGTAGGAAGCGGTGGTGAAGAGCCCTGGGTCCAAAGCCACACCCTAGCCATGCATATTGGGGCGACTATTTATGCTTTCCAAGCCTCAGTTTCCTCGCCTGTAAAGTGGAGACAAAAACATCACCTCATGACTTGGTTGTGAGAATTAAATGAGACAGTGATGACAGTGGCAGGTGTTTGTAGGGCACCATATGAGCCGGGCACATCTGTGTGGCTCACATGTATTATTTCATGTAATCCTCACACATGTATGATTTCATTTAACCCAGCCTACTGGGGTCAATGACACTATTATGCCTTTTTACAGATGAGGAACCTGAGGCACAGAAAGGCTGAGTAACTTTCTCTGCGTCAGCGGGCAGGGGTTGAAATTTAGCAAGTCTGACTCCAGAGACGTTTTGCCAAGCACGTCAGTGTTCCATGTGTGCAAAGTGCACATAATAGGTGCTCAGCAAACCACCTCCACCCCCATTCAGTCCAGCAAACCATCTACCAGGAGGAGGCCTATTTCCCTCACCCTTTCTCACTCTACCTCTATCAAGCCCTGTCAACTAACCCTTAAAATGCGAGGCGCCAGTGCATAAAGTTTCCTTCTTCAGCCCCGCCCCCGAGTACTAGGTGCTTTCCCAGAGGTTAGCCCTTGAACTACTTTTCTACATTCCTAGTTCATTGCCCAAGGTGTCTTGATATTGAGAAGTCGGCTTCCAGACACCAGGTGTGAATGGAAAGGCCCAGATCTCTACCTCTAATTGGAGGCTTTTCCTTCCAAACCACCACTCCGCTTGCTTTCCTGAAACCTTGCTGTGCTTCCATGAAAACAAAGCCGGGCCTGCCTGCCTGTGGATCAGAGACTACACAGAGCAGGGGTGAACCGTCCCAGCTGAGGCCACTCTGACCAACCCGTGTCCAACCAAACCAGCAGCTGACCACAGACACATGAGTGAACCCGGCCAAGACCAAAAGAACCACCTAGCTGAGCCCAGAACAAATAAAACGTTATTTTCAGCCCCTAAATTTCGGGATGGTTTGTTATGCGGGAAAAGCTAGCTGACAAACTTAGGTATCATATTAGTCAGCCCAGGCTGCCATAGCAAGAAGCCACAGACTGGGTGACAAACAACAGAAATTTATTTCCTCACAGTCGTAGAGGCTAGAAGTCCAAGATCAAGGTGCCAGAGGAGTTGGTGAGACCTCTCTTCCTGGCTTTCAGATGGCATCTTCTCACTGTGTCCCCGCGTGACATTTCCTCCATGAGAGCCCAGAAGACAGAGGTTTCTGGTGTCTCTTCCTCTTCTTAAAAGGACACTCTGTCCTATCAAATTAGGGCCCCACCCTTATAACCTCATTTAACATTAATTACTTCCTTCAAGGTCCTATCTCCAAATGCGGTCACGTTGGGGTTAGGGCTTCACCATGTGAATTTGGGGGCCACACAGTTCAGAGAGCCGCGACGATCACTTGAAGAAGTGTGAGGGCAGAGGAGACCCAGAAGCTAAGGACAGACTCGGAGTAGCAGTAGCAGCCCTGGGCAAGCAGAGGACCCTGTGAGGAGACATGGAAGGAAAGCGGGGGGAGTGCAAGGAGACCCACGTGAGTGCTAAGGAGGCACTGAAGCCAAGCCGCCCATTTCGCAAAGGAGGAAATGATCAGCAAAGTCAAGTGCAGCAGGCAGAAGTCAGGGACCAAGAAGTGCCCATGGGTCTCGGCCAGCTCCTTGGTGACCCTGACAAATAATGTCAGAACTATGGTAGGACCAGAAGCCACATGACAGTGGGCTGAGGAACTAGAGAGAAATAAGGAAGGAGTGAGCCGGCAAAGAGTCTTTTTGAGAAGTTTAGATGAGAAGGGACGAAGAAATGGGGAAGGTAGAATCAAGAGGAGATACTTAGGATGGGTGGGGGTTTGTGCATCTTTATAGGCTGAGAGGAATGAACAACTGGCAGGAAGAGGTTCCTGGTGGTGAACAGGGTTTGGAGGGAGCCGAAGGGGAGGTGACAATAGCAAACCTTTGGTAGCATTTGCTACAGTCCAGGCCTGAGCCTCGCTCTCTGTGTGACTTATCTCACTTACTCCTTAAGTCAACTTTATGAGGTAAAGGCAAATATTATCCTATTTCACTGATGAGGAAACTGAGGCACTGAGGAGACTGAAATCTGCCCGCAGCTCACACAGCCAGGGAGGGATAGAAATGGCGTTGGAACCCGGGCAGCCTGACTCCATAGGCTGGGGGATTTGACCTGGATTTCGGCCTGCTTCTAAAATTAACAGGAAAGCAGTCGGGATGGTGGTAGCAGAATCGGTAGGGAGCAAGAATTTGATGGTGATCACATGATCTCAGTGGCCTCAAATGTTTTGCCCAGTAGCAGGAGACAAGGAGCTCAGCATAGGCCAGGGGTCAGCAGGGAGCACGGACGAGTGATGCCAGCCCGGAACAGCAAGTGGTTCAAGACGGTGAGGCCCGGGACTGGTACAGGTGCTGCCGGGTGGTGCCGTGTGGGGAGTCTGAGTTTGAAGTGATGCCAGTCCCGTGGTGGCATTTCCCCAGCAGCGCGCCAGGAGAGGGGAGGAGAGGGCATGGTGACCTCTGCACCAGGGTGTGAGGCTTGCCAAAGGGGTGCAGCCAAAGGATGGGAGAAAGAGTGACGGGTGTCGGTGAGAGCCCATGGCCTTGACCCTGGCTGCATTTGCAGGCATAGGAGGCCTGAGCCTCACTCCACAGCAGATGCACCTGACTCTGCAGCTGGGGCCTGGCTCTGCTGTGTGATTCACGGTCCCCCGTGAGGACCTCCGATTCCAGCCTAGTGGCATCCAAGCTGAGTCTGGGAGGGTGGGGAGTAAGAGGGGCTGATAGACCGGGTGTACAGAAATAGAGGGGGGAAGGGAGGGGTGAGCAGCAGGGAGCCAAAGAGCAAAGGAGACGTGAGTGCTGGCAGGGGTGGGAGGACCCCCTCCTGGTCTTCGATGTCCTGCATTGAGGGTGTGGAGGGCCAATGGTGGGGAACTTTTCACACCCCCTTCCACACCCATATTCCTGCCGCCAAAACTGAATCGTCTCAGAGCTTTCCCTTCGTCCTCAGAGTAGAGACCTCCGAAGGGCTGAACTAGGGGAGGCCTCAGGAGCTGCCTGACTGGAATTTTCTTCCCACATGATCAGCACAGCCAAGAACACCCATCCGGCGGGACATCAGGAGTGGGTCTGGAGTATCTTCCATGGCTGGGGGACTCTTCAGGGAATGGAATATTGGATAATGGGCTAGGGTGACCTAAAATGAGGGGAAAGTGTGTTAGTGTTACTCAATTAGTGTTTATTAACCTCTTAATATATGCCAGACACTATTTGAACAAGACAGGAAATATTATCTTGAGTGGCATTTCCCAAAGTGTGTTCTCTGGGCTAGTAACAGTGTTCAATTAAAAGAAAAAAAAGGAGTGGGAATTCCAAGTGCAAATAAGTTTGGGAAACATTTGGTTAGAGAGAGGTAAATGGGTACTCCCCACAGGACTTTTCAGGGCCTTTGATATGTCACTATGCTCTAAGAGTCTCTGAGAAATGAGGATGACTAGAAAGCACTTCCCTAGCGTGCTTGACCACACGTCTCATTCACTCCTGGCAGACCTAGAGGAATGAATGAAACGATCCAAGGAACACCATTTGAGAAGTGTAGCACAGTGGCGAAGCGCTCAGTTTTGAAGACACACGACCTGGCTTCCAACACAGGCTCTGTGTGTGACCTGAGGCAAGTCGCTCACGCCCATTCTCGCATCTGCAAGCCAGAGCTCAGGGACTGAGTTAAGCCTGGGAAGCCCTGAGCACAATGCCTGGCACCTGCACACCACTCACTACAAGGGCACTGGCCTGGTTCAGGAGATCCTGTGTCCATTCCAAAATTCTGTGACATCTTAGCCTGAAAAACCCTTATTGGGGACCACGGGTCAGAGCTCCTGTTACTTAGGAGCAAGACTCCCTGGCTTTCAAAGCCTCTTACATGACCAGAAAGAACAGTCACAGAGGAAGGAGATGGTGTGAGGGTGGGGATGGGGTGGAGGGGGAGGAGAGGTGCTTCCCTTTCCACTCCTGCCCCCAGAAGGAGCCTTAAAGAAGCTGAAGTTGGTGGGCTGGGTCGGCTTCTTGGAATGCCAGCCGGCCACCCCTGCACCCACAGCCCCAGCATTGTGACACTCAGAGCGGGCAGACCGCAAACCTCCCTGGGCCAGGCAGGCGTGGAGCAGCTGCAGGACTTGGCCCTGGTCCCAGCCTTGTCCCTCCCGGAGGGCGCTTGGGGGAAGAGCTTACCAGAGAAGCTCCCAGCCAGCCTCTGCTTCTGGCTGACGTCAGTGCCTCCGGACGACAGGCCGGACAACAGGCAGGACGACAGGCAGGTTTGGGGGGTTTCTGCCCCCAGGGGTGACTGGTAAAAGGAGGCCTCCTCTCCCAAGTGCTCTGTACCATTTCTTTAAGATCTTGGAGAAGTGGGAACAGAGAGTGGTGCCAGGGGGAGGGGATCTGAATTAGGACCACGTGCCCACCTGGGGACCAGGGGTGCTACTCCTGCATCCCTGGGGGGTGGGGGCTGTTCCCCGAGGTCCCAGACCCCACCCCTTCCCACTGGCCCCTAGAAGCCGGCCCCCATAACTTTTGTGACACAGAAAAGACCCAACCTTTTACCAACCGAGTCCACCTTCACACTCCTTACGCCTCCTCACACTCCTGACACCTGGGGTGGGGGAAGGGAGGGGAAGAGGGCCACCAGCAGACACCTGTGAGTTACTGTGACCCCCCATTTTACAAGGCTTAGAGGCCAAGCGTCCTGCAGAGGTAGCCAGCAGCACTGGGATTCAAACCCACGCACGTTGGCCATGGGGCTCCTGCTAACTGGGAGGGGAGAGGCGCGCAGGGTCCTCAGTTAAATGCTGGTTCGCTGGGGGAAAAGCCCTGTGTGTAAATCAGTAAACCATCCCTGATGGAAGGAATGCTAATCCTGCCTTTTGTCTTTCTTAAGGGGAAAGAGCTGCACTGAGCCCTGGCTCCTGAGCTCTGTTGGCTGCTCTGACCAGTATCTAACTGTTTTTTCCAGGAGCATGCCCAGCACCACCAGAAATCAGACAGCCCCCACCCCTTTTGGCTTTTGGGCTGCCCCCCAGCTCTCCTCAGTCTCTTTTTCTAGCCAGGGTGGGGCCCCCGGGGCTCATGGCCTTGGGCCCAGGGCTGGCCTGGCCTCTTTTCTTGGCAGCTGCTAGACATCTCTGCAGTTTTTGGCCCAGTAAAACCCTTTTTTGCCTGCCCAAGGGAGAGCTTTGATTGGCTTCCACTGGGATGATCTCATCCTCTCCAGAATCTGGGGGTGTTCCCATTTTCCACTGCCCCACCTTCATCCTAGGAGTTCCCTCTGGCCATCTTTTCTCTAAAGGCCTCCCTGCCCAGCCTGCCTAAGCTTTGGGATTCCCCTCCCCCGCCTGGCTTGGGAAGGCAAGTGCATGCCCTGGATTCGGGTCTCTCCCCAGTTTACAGGTAAAGAAGCTGCAACTTGGAGAGTGGAGGGACCTGCTGGAGATGGGCAGCTAGTAAGGGCAGAGTCGGGAACTGGACCAGGCGTGTCTGGATCCAAAGCCACAGCTCGTGTTTGTCAGATTGAGAAATGCTGCTGACTGCACTCTCATACATGATCCTGCCAGACACACAGCTGGCTCTCTCCGAAGGATCAATAACAAATCCCATGAGCCCTACCTCCAAATCTGTCCAGAATCTGACCACTTCTACCATAGCCTCTCAGCTGAGCCACCACCACCTCCTACCTGGTTTTACTGAAACATCTAAGAGGCCTCCTGCTTTTAGCAGCTGGAGTGAGCTTTTAAAATGTTCCATCTGCTCATGTCTCTCCTCTCTCCTGTGCTCAGATCCCTCTGGTGGCTCCCGTGTCACCCAGAGTCAAGGCCAAAGTCCCTATAGTGGCCTAGGAGGCCCTTCACACCCTCAAGTCCATATCCCCACACCCCCATGATCTCCGGTTTTATTTCTTATTGCTCTCTCCTCTGCTTCAGTTATACCACCTCCTTGCTAATCTTTGAACACACAGCAAGCTCCTGCCTCAGGGCCTTTGCACTTGCTGTACCTGCTGTCTGAAAGGCTCTTCCCCAAATGCCTCCTGTTCACTTTATTCCTTCCACCCTTCTCCCAAATGCTCTACACTCCCTGCTCTTTTCCTCCCCATAACACTACCACCAAATGACATTAATTTTACTGATTTATTAAGTAATTATCTGCTGCCCCTGCTAGAATATAAGCTTCATGAGCATAAAGATTTTTTTGTTTTTTATTGCTTTATTTCTAGTGTCTAGAACAATACTAGGTGCATAGTAGATTCTCAGTAAATCTTTGTGGAAGAAAGGGAGATGTTATTCAGCATCTCAGGTGTTGCCAAATAGAAGGGAGTCTGGGCAGGCCTGGGGGAAGCTGAAGTTTGGGGCCCATCCCCCAGATGGAAGTAGCCTTGTCCTCTTAGGGCCTCCTCTTTGCATGCAGGACCAAATGTGTGTTTTTTAATTGAATGTATTGGGGTGACATTGATTAATAAAATCATATAGGTTTCAGGGGTATAATTCTATACATCACCTGTCCATTGTATTGTGTGTTCACCATCCCAAGTTAAGTCTCCTTCCATCACCATTTATCTCCCCATTACCCTCTCCACATCCTGGCCAGCACTTCTTTGTTGTCATCTGTTTGCATGACCAAATTTTGACTTGAGCCTCTAGAGAGGCCTGTCCCAGGGTGGGTTCCCGGGAAGCTGGCTCTGAGACGATGGAGTTTAGAGCAGGTCTGAGAGAGCATTCTTATGAACAACACCTGGGGAAAGGAGGGAGGGAGGCTGGTGCATGCGGCGAATCCAGGTGTGACTTGGACCCCAAGACAACCTCAGTCAACCCCACGGGACCTCTGGAGCTAAAATAGCCCCTCAGATTGCCCCACCTTAGGCTGAAACTCCAGGCCCTTGTGCCCCAGCCTCAGCCAGTCCCTGGCTGGGGGCCTGACCGGGTGAGGTGAGGCATCCCTGCAGGTGAGACACTCCCCACAGCTCAGGCCACGAGTTCTTTTTGAAGGGGGTCTGGGCAGTGCCCACCCCGCTAGCCCAAGACCTTTGGCGGGTCTGCCTGACTCAGTGACGCCTCATCGCCCTGTGGTGGCCTTGAGATGCCAAGAAAGGGTGAACTGGACCCCAGGGTGGCCCCAGGGAGGTCTGACACGCTGCTGTTCAGAATCTTCTGGTGAGAGAACCAAGTCAAAGTCTGACTAATTCAGAGACGTACAAACAGTGCTTTTTAAAGTAAAAAACCCCAAAACTGTGAAGGTGCAGGTACTCGGATCTGATGAATTGTGAATTGTTGAGCACTCCGCCTCCCTCCCTTCCTCCTGCGCCTCCTCCCCTGTCTGGCACCTGCAGGCTTCCCACTCGCGCAGAGTGACAGGTGTGGGATGTCGCCAGGTGTGGGATGTCGCCCTGGGAATAGGAAGCGAGGTGTCTCACACTCAACAGCATGAAGACGAAGACGGCGGGGCCCTTTCTGTCCTGAGAGGCAGGGCTGTTGGGTCAGCTGCCACAGGCACAGGAACGTGGGGCTCCTGCGAAAGCGTTCGGGGAACGAGAACATTCCACTACGAGGGCAAATGTCTGTCCACATCAGCGTGGAAAAAAAGACTTGTGCTGTTCGTCTGTCCCTCCAGAGGGAAGCATAGAAAAGAAGAGATTATGAGGGTCCCTTGGTATCCTTGGGGGATAGATTCCAGGCCCCCACTCGAATACCAAGTCTTCGGCTGTTCAAATCCCTTAGCCAGCCCTCCGCATCCTCAGGTCCCATCGGCAGATCCAACCCACCGTGGCTTCTGACCCGTGTCTTCAGGGCCCGCAGCAGCCTTCCCGGAGGCTGTGCTAACCCCGACCCTGAGCCCTGCCTCGTGATTTCAAAACACAGGCCTGGAGGAAGGAGAGGGTGCTGGGTCAGCCCTTCCCTATATCTAAGCCAAAGAGATAGTATCATTGTCATCAGAAACAGACCCCTAAACCGCAGCCCTCATCCTCACCTAGCCCAGCACTGCCCCCAGGGAGTGGCCCTAACACCTCTGCTTGCCTCAGAGCAAAGGCAGGCAGACCAAGCACCGCGCCGCTTCTGAAGCCTAAAGTGAACGGAATGGTTGTCAGTTAAATGTGTGTGTTTATCGCACCCAGCGCCTTGGTGTGTTATAAAAGTCATGTGTGCATTTTAACATGTGATACATATACTTAAAAGTTCACTGCAGGCCCTCATGTAATCAATGCGATATGTATATTTTGTAGGGCCTGGAAAATAAATCCACTCTTTTGAAAACTGTGTCAATTTATAGTTACTATGGCATTGGTTTTATGGCATATTCTTGGCTCCAGTTGTCACAATATTCCTTTTGGAAGCTTCTCCACTTCCCTTGACACCCTAGAGTTCATCTTTTCTTCCTCTTTGCTTCTACAGCCTGTGTTGCTAATTTTTTATTTTAACATCTACTACATCTAAAAGCTTTTATTGGTGGGATTGTAAAAACGATACATGCTCATATTTTAAGTTTGAGAAAAGATAGCAGAGTACAAAAAAGAAACTAAAATCTCCCAGAATCAAAACCTCCTGGAGCATTTCCTTCTTGTCTTTTTTCTAAATCTGAGCAAAAGTAAGTAGTGCACATGTGAGAGGAACAGGTGGGACTAGAGAGCCCGGCCTGCGGCAGGATGGGGACATGCCCAGGCTTGTGAAGGAGCCGGTGGGGCAGGCAGCCGGGCTGGTGCTGCAGGAGGAGCCGGGAACCGGCCAGGCGCAAGGTCAGCCCGAGGGCAGAGGTCAGGCGGATGCCCAGTGAGAGAGCCCTAGTTTTTGGAAGGGGTGTGTGTCTGAATATGACCCAGCTCGGCCTCTGAGCTCGGAGCCTGTGGAATCAGGTCTGCGTTGTGTGCGTCTGTGTGTGCATGTGTGTAAGTGTGTGCATGCATGTAAGCATGTGCATGTGCGTAAGTGTGTGCATGTGTGTGCGTGAGGGGGTAGAGGGGGTCCAAGGCAGCCATGTCGGACACTGCAGGACTGTTTCACTAAAAGCTCTGTAAGACACTGGGGCTCAGACTCCCTGGCAGAGTGTGACACTAACTGGAGAGAGGGCTGCTTTGTGATGTCACCCTGGGTCGGGACCTGCCTCATCGCCAGCTGCAGGGACTAAGCCGGGGTGTGGTACAGAGTGCATGGGGACTGAGCAGGAAGGGGGAGGGGAACAGTCATGGCAATCACGTGTCAGCAGCAATGCCTGGACTCAGGCTTAAGCCCACATGAGACAGCCAGAGGAAACTTCTAGAAACACTTAGGGAGACCTCGCAGAAGCAGATGGGAGCAAGAACATGCACAACTCAGGTGCCTTTGACTGTGGTGAGTTGCTCCATGACACTAGCAAGATGTGGGAGCCCTGAGAGCAGAAGTCACGCTGTTTAAGTTTACTCCCCATCGCCTAGCTCACTGCCTGCATATAGTAGGTGCTCAGTGCACGAGATTTTTGCTGACAAAACACAACCTCCTTTTCTATCATCTGATTGATGACATGGTTTCCAGGAATGTATTATGGTACAAAATGGGACTCCCTAGACAGAAATAATAAGGTTGGAGATGCTGCTCACAAATGTGGCCTCAGGGAATCTTGAGTTCCCTGGGTCCTTGTGATTCACGATGTCTGGAAACCAGGATTAGAAAGATGCCAGGGTTCTCCATCAACACCCTTGAGCTCTGACAGTTTTTTTCATTACTTACGTGGAATCACTGGGGTAGAAGAGAGCCCAGAACCACCCAGGCTGCCTCCTTGGATGGATGGGAACCTGGGGACCTGGCCTTTGTTTCATTGGTGAGTGAGGGGATATTAACTGGGTGCCAACCATGTGTCTGGCATCACGCTGGGTATCCTAGGGGCTCCTAGAGAAACAGAGATCACAGCCCTTGCCCTTGGGGAGTTTATCACTAGTTAGAGATGCCTCTGTATTACAGAGCCCTTCAGGGCAGGATGCGGTCAGGAAGCTACAGGGATAGATGCTGCTGCAGGAGGACCTGGGAAGACAGAGGCCCTGGGGGTCAGAGGAAGGGGAGGGCTTTGTGGAGAAGGTAGGGGCACGTGGGAATGGAATGGAATGGAATGGAATGGAATGGAATGGAATGGAATGGAATGGAATGGAATGGAATGGAATGGAATGGAATGGAATGGAATGGAATGGAATGGAATGGAATGGAATGGAATGGAGGACAGTATCATCTTGGTTGTTGAGAAGAAAGTCAGCTAGCTGGGCTCCAATCCAGGTCTCCCCCGTCTAGCTGTGTGTCACCTCTCTAAGCCTTGTCTTCTGGAAAACAGTTCCTGCCTCATGAGCTTGAAGAGTAAACAAAGGCCAGTATGCACAAGGCACTCAGCACAGTGCCCGGCACATGATAGCACTCAGCCAGTGGCCGCCCTTGTTTTGCTACCAGGAACAGCGGGCAGGGCGGAGAGATGTGGGAGCCTGGCCGAGCTTCTGGAATAATTCAGTTCAATCCAACAGGCACATTGCTTGGCTTCTTGGTGATGGAGACAGGGTCCCTCCCCTCAAAGAGCTGTCAGGCAAGTGGGGCTATAGCAGACAGGCAATAGTCCCTATTGTGTTCCCCACACTAAAGCAGGGATGTATGGGGTGCTGTGGGCTCTCAGAGGAGGTCCCTGGGCCAAGGCTACAGGCACCGAGAGCCCCTTCCAGGGAGATGCACCTAAGCTCAGACGGGGGTATGCGCAGGAAATAGCCAAAGGGTAGAGGAGGGGTGGGAGGGAGAGGAAAGGGAGTGTCTTGGGCAGAAGGATGAATATTTTGACTGTTTGGAGAGTCCAGTCCATTCAAGCTTTTACAAGTGGATCCGTGTCTGCACCCAGTTAGATGAGGAGAGAGTGGGAACTGGTCATAAGGGCTCCATCTGAGGGCAGTGGGGATCCCAGAAAGAGGGGGTCACAGACTCACCTGTGCTTGCAGAGGATCTCCCCAAGGACCAAAGGGAGTGGACAAGCCCAGAGGAGACAGACCATGACATTTTGTGACTGCCCAGGTGAGAGACCGAGGTGGCCTCAACGAGGGTGTTGGCCGTGGGAATGGTGACAAAGGGATAGACTCCAGAATTACTCAAGAGTGAAAGTGACAGGAGCCAGTCATTGTCCTCAGGGTTCTCACACAAGCACTGCATTTACATTAGACACGTGGAAACCAGACGCATACAGACCCCGGGAGGCTTGTGGCAATGGAGGTGTGCCAGAGGGGCACACAGGAGGGCCTTGGCAAAGGCTGGCAGGGGGGCCAGGGCTCAGGTAGAGAGAGGCTCCTGCGGGGGTGCTAGTGGCAGCCTGGGAGACAGCAGGCAGGGTGTGGGGCCACGCTGGCCCTCGGGGTCCCAGCAGGGTCGAACTTGCTGATATAGGCCGCAGGGGCCTTCTTGGGGCTCCCAGGGGAAAGGAGGCGGTGACGTGAAGTGCAGGAGAAAGCAGCTGCCTGCAGGGTTCGTTGGAATGAGGGAAGCTGGGACCCAGAAAGGTGGGTGAGCTGGTCTGGGCCCAGGGGGGAGAGAGGGAGAAATGAGTAGGAGAAACGCCACAGGAAGTGACTTGGCTGACGAGGGAAGGAATCCATTGCAGCCCACGGGACGAGATTGCAGCAGTGACCCTGTCAAGGCTGGGCTGCTGGAACCAGAGCCACTTGGCACCCAGTGCAGTGAGGTCATTGTAACAGCTGCCCTTTCCGGAGTGCCTGCTGTGGCCAGACCCAAAGCCAGGTGACCCTTTGACCCTCAGCATCAGCACCGTCCCCATCACCATTCCCCACGTTACAGACAAGGACACTTCCTTGCCCCTTCGAAGCGAAGAAACTCACCCAGGGGCCTAAGTGAGGTGAAGCCACGAACTCCAGACATCTCAAGGCCGACTCTATGAGTTAGGGTTAAATATCAAGCACATGGATGTGTGTAGAGAACATGGAACAGTGCCTGGGACAAAACCAGTATTTCCCAAGTGTTTCCTGTTATCATCATGTGCCAGCCCAGTGTCAGGCCCCGGAGATACTGTGGTTAACAAGACAAAGCCCCGTGGACCTCAGTGTCCTGTGAGGGAGGCTGGCCTGAAACAAAGATGCCAGTAAACAGTGTAGCGCGCAGGAAAGGCCGAAGGAAAGCGGACCCCTAGAGGAAGCCCCCGGCTGGCCCCGAGGCCCAGACCACTGGCCCGCAGAGCAGCGAGCCTTAGTGGTCGGACCTGGGCTCCCCAGCTGGCTCCGATGCGGCCCCTCCAGGCCAGGGTTTCTTTACCAGAAGCGGAGGCCGGCTGGAGCAGGGGTTCGCAAACTGTTCTAACTGAGGAAACTTTTACTCAAACATGACCTTAAACCAAATCCAATGTGCAAACAAACACAAGCTCTGCTGCTCTGATTGAGGACAGAACTGCCCCCGCTCGGCCCCCTTTCCCTGCCCTTCCCCCCTTTCCTTCCCCTCCTCCACAGCCCCAGAGGAGCCTCACAGGATTCCCAGGGGGAAAACCAAGGGATCATAATAGGATTTGACATTAAGTGAGCACTTACGAAGAGCTATGCTTATTACATAAGCTATTTCAACAGCCCTATGATGTCATCATTTTACCAGTGAGGAATCTGAGGCTTAGAGGGCTCAATCAATAAATCAATCAATAGCTGCTTGAAATAGTTGCTTGTTGGTCATGGTCTGGCCCCTGCCCAGCTGTCCAGCCTTATTGCTCCCACCCCCTCACCCCCACACATATGCACCAACCACACCTTCTTTGTTTAGATCACAGGCCCCTCTCCCTCCCCTGGCTTTGGCACATTGGTCTGTTCTCCTCCCACTGTGTCAGTTTCTCGTTGCTGCTGTAACAAGTTACCCCAAACTTAGTGGCTTAAAGCAACACACTTAGTCACTCTCTTTTTTTTTTAACCCTCACCTGAGGATATTTTTTCCGTTGCCTTTGAGAGGGAGTGGAAGGGAGAGAGAGAGAAAGAGAGAAACATTGATGTGAGAGAGACACATCGATTGGTTGCCTCCCGCATGAGCCTCGGCCAGGGCTGAAGATGGAGCCTGCAACTGAGGTACGTGCCCTTGGCTGGAATCGAACCTGGGACCCTTCATCTGTGGGCCGACGCTCTAACCACTGAGCCAAACCAGCCAGGGCCACACTTACCCTCTTACAGGTCTGGGGATCTGAAATCCAAAATGGGTCAACAGGACTTTGTTCCTTCTGGAGGCACTAGGGGAGAATCCATTTCATTACCTTTTCTAGCTTCTAGAGGATTCCTTGGCTCATGGCCTCCTTCCAGCAATGTCATCACTCTGCTTCTATCGTCACATCTCCTCTGACTCTGACCCTCCTGCCTCCTTCAGATAAGGACCCCCGCGATTACATTGTGCACACCCGGAGAATCCAGGAGAGTCTCCCATCTCAAGATCCTTAACTGAATCACACTTTTCTTGCCATGGAAGGTAACATATGCATAGATTCTGTGGGCATCTTTGGGGGCCATAATTCACTCAGCTGCCACACCTTCTAACCCCACACTCATCCTTCAGATCTGAGCTTAGAGGTCATTTTCTGGAGGAAGCCTGCCCCCACCCCCCCGCCCCGAAAACACCATTTGGTGATAGAGCCTCACAGCATCCTACACTCATTGTTGGTCACAGTCACAATTTAGCAGTTGTTTGGATATTATTTGATTAATGCCATGACTCTAAACTTCAAGGGGGTGGTGAGTCACTTTGTTTTTCCATTTGGATTTTCAGTGGAGCCTGGCATACAGTAGAGGCTCAATTAACATTTGGTAAATAAATGAACAAAGGAATGAACTTGCCTGCGGTCAAAGAAGTAGTCGAGGAGGGATTTGAGCTTGGGCAGTGGGTTTAGAGTCCTATGCTCAAAGCCTTACACTAGGTCGCCTCTCACAGACCTGTAGTAATGCAGGAGCAAGGAGCAGGAGGCATGTTTAAGGCTCCAGGGTGACATCCCACCCGGTCGGTAAGTGGTTGGCTGGCCAGCCTATGCTTGAACACCTCCTCTGGGGCCTGACAGTCTGACATCCTGTGTTTTAAAACACGCTTCATGGTGTGGGGGTGGGAGTGAGAACTTCTGTAAACCCTGGCCATGTGCGACTGGGGACAGTGAGTGGCCAGAGGCCAGAGAGGCAGCTGTGTGGGAGGTAGTGGACGCCCGAGGGGGGTGGAGAGAGCCACAGGCATGCTCTCGGGGAGAAACCAGGAGGAGGTCATGCCAGCAAGGAAATGAGCTGTCAGAAACCCAGAAGAGATGTGGGAAAGTGCAGTGTCATGGACACTAGAGGAGCCAGCACGTCCATCCTGGGAGAGGCGGCTATCGGGGGCCACAGGACAGGAGCAGGAGTGGGAGGCCCAGGGCCACCTGTCCTGGGAGGGACAGCTGCGTTGGCCTTCAGCAGGATGATTTCAGCAAACTGCATAGGAGCTGGAGAAGGAGCTGGAGGCTGAGTGGGTGCTTCCACGATTCAGGAGGAAACTGGAGGAGACCACGCGTTTCCTTTCTGGCAGGGAGAGAAGAGGGTGGTTGCTAGGAGGGGCTGGGGAGACAGGGGAGGGGGCAGGAGAGCCTTGCATGGGTTTGCAGGCTCCTGGGAGGAGGCCGCGGAGAAATGGGGAGGGCATGTGTGGGCGTGCACCTGATTGGACAGGGAGAGCCCGAGGATGAGTCAGCACCCACAGAGCTCAGTCAGAAGTGGGAGGCCAGCCTGTGGCTCCGGGCCCTCCTCCCACGGGGCAGCCAGGCCAGGGCCTGGGAGCTACGCTTTCTCTCCAAGTTCCCGCAGGCAGGCTCTGCTTCGGAGAGAACCCTGGGGAGCCGGGCCTCAGGCTGCTGGATGCAAAACCATAGTACAGCCTCCTGCAAGAGGCCAAGTGTTCCCAGGGCTCTCGGAGGCCTCACAGGGCCCCATGCCCTGGGCTGCGAGTCCAGTGTGAAGCCACCGGGGTGGGACTGGGTGGAGGAGTGCAGTGCCTCTCCTGCACCGCTTCTCCAAAAAGATCTAGAACTATTTTCCTGACCCCACGGGGTCTGACAACCATATTGTGAAGATTTGAATCCAATTTTGAGCTTTAAGACCCTTTGACAGGCTGGTGAAGCCTATGGACCTTTTCTCAGAATAAACACATAAAATAAAATACATGAAATTACCAAAACGAAACAAATTACACTGAAAAACTCATCAGAGTTTATTTGTAAAACCAGACTTTTAAAATCACAACATCTGTGCTTCCCTATCAGATGCATTAAAGAGTAAGACCGAGCAATTGGCTGTGATTTTGGGGTAGTGATGAACATAGAAAACATTTGGAGACATCTGCAAAACTCTGTGATATGAAAATGTCTGTGATTCTGCCCTAGCTGGTTTGGTTCAGTGGTTAGAGTGTTGGCCCTTGGACTGAAGGGTTGTGGGTTTGACTCCCAGTCAGGGGCATGTATCTCTGTGGGACACAACCAATCTATGTGTCTCTCTCATGTCGATGTCGATGTCAATGTCTCTCTCTCTCTCTCTCCACCCATCCCCTCACTTCCACTCTGTCTAAAAATCAATGGAAAAAATATCCTCGGGCAAGGATTAAAAAAAGAAAATGTGATTTTTTTTTCTGGTGGCAAAGTCACAGATCCCATTACTGCTGTGGCCAAGGCTGACAGTTGTAATGGAAGGAAATGCTCAGTTTTAGGTAGAGGTTAGTGAAAATAAATATGTAATTTTTACCCATCTAGGTTCTTGGACCCCCTGAATTCTATCCATGGCCTTAAAAGTGTTAAGAGCTTTTGTTCTGTAGCAAGAACCAAAAGCCCCAGTGCCTAGGAGGCCAGATTGGTGGCATCCTGAAGGTGAGCAGGAGGGAATGGCTGTGGACTCGGTCCCACAGAGAGCACATTCACCTCCTAGGGGGAGCAGCATAGCTCAGCTCCTGGGACAGCAAGCCTACTCACGCTCACATTTTTAAGAAATGCCAGAAATACCAGTTCCCATGTAGATTGCCTAATTTTTAAATGTTAGCAAAACATTCACATTTTAAAGGATACTTTGGGGCCAAACATAACACAGCTGCTGGCCAGATGAGCCTGGGGACAGCAGGTCCTGGATCCCTGCCAGATGGGGTCTTTATGGGGTCTGGGCATCACCCTCCAGGTCTACAGTCTTCTGTGAGAGGCCTGTTGGATCAAACATAACCATGGCTTGTCTAAAAATGACCCAGGCAATAACCCCAATCTGCAGTAAATTGCCACATTAAACCTAGCAATTGTCAACTGTGCCACCTCATGGGTTCAGCTTCCCCTCTGCCCGGCGCTAACAGGGTCAGGGGTATGTCTCCATGAAGGTGGCCAAACTGGAACCAGAAGCCCTGGGTTTCAGTCTTAGTTCTGCCACTTACCGACCCAGTGGCCATGAGAAGTTATGAATCTCTCTCAACCTTACAGCTCATATACAAAATGGTCTATGGGTTAATGGCATGGTCTAAGTTCCAGGATGCCATCCGCATGCAAGGAATACTGGTTATTTCTACCCAGCTTCCTTTTGTTCTCTGCTTCTGTCAGCTGGGTCTCTGGGGGGTTAGGGGTGTAGAAAATGAGGGAAGCTATATTTGTCCCCAGGTGTAGCATAATGGATGATATCTGTTAGATGCCTAAAGCAAGAGCATATACAAGGCAACGCCTGACTTATTCAAACAATGATCACTTTGGGAGGGTCCAGGGCCTGGGCGGTTACCTCGGTTTTTCTGGCAGCACTGAAATGTGGGTGTCTTGCAGATTTAAGAGGGGAAGGGAGAGGAGCTACAGGCCTCAGGGACCCTGGCTGCTTTCGTTTATGTTAGGCCCAAATCCCTGGAGTTTCATTCTCATTTTCACGTGGTGCAAACTGATGTTCTGAGCTCTCAGCGGTAGGTTCTCAGGGGCTGGGTTGTTATGGGAGCTGGGAAATGAGACTGGATGAGTTTCCTGCCACCACATTGTCACATCAGAGCCTTTAAAAAAAAAAAAAAAAAGCAGCCCTGTTGCTCCGTGGGAGTTTCGCCTGTGTTTTCCGGGTAATTGCTCGCCCCCGCCCTCTGTGAGCTGCGCTGTGGCAGGCGCTGCCGGCGGCTGGGGGTGGTGGCAAATGTCTGTCTCCTTCCGTGCAGTCAGCCACAGGACAGGTGGGCTGCCTGGGGAAGCGGTGGGAGAGCCTCAGCCCCCCAAAGACAGGCAGATGAGAAGGAAATAGGGCCCTGGGGAAGTGAAGGCCACAGGGAGACAATCTATTCTGGGGGCACAGAGGAAAACCTGGAGCCACTGGCAGCAAATGAAACTTCAAGAGGCACCCACAGGAGGCGGATCCAGTAGACTGAGGGCCCATGCTCTGCAGCTAGACTGGCGGGTTCAAGGCCCAGCCATGCCCTTGTGCAGCTGTGAGAACTTGAGCAGATACTTAGATCTCTCCCTACCTCTGAGCATCTATCTGCCTCATGCTTTGTTATGAAGATTAATAAGTTAATACAGGGAAAGCATTTAGAGTGGCCTAAAGAAAAAATTATGTTTCTTCTACACTCACAGAATACCTCTGACACCAGATGTGTGTCAATTTTTTTCAACTGTCTGGACAATTTTCCAACTGTTGGCCACTCTCCAACTATCCAAACACCGACTGGGTGTCCTACAGTTCCCTTCTGACTCTAAATGCTTGGAGTTAGCGCAGACCCCACAGGTCGAGGCCTCAGTCCTATGAGGCCCCCCATTCAGATGCCAGTTCTAAGTGCCACCTGAACTTCTGACCAACTGCCTATAAATTGAGGGACTCCCACAACTCCCTCCTGGGGTTTGATAGCCTGCTATAATGGCTCACAGAATTCAAGGGAGCACTTATTACCCGCTTATTATATAATAAAGGAGGCAGATGACAGTGTGCATAGGCCAAGGTGTGTGGGAAGGGCACAGAGCTGCATGCTCTCCGGGCATACCACCCTCCCAGCACCCTCATGTGTGCTCCAACACGTGACCGATTATTGACTCAGTCTCCAGTCCCTGTCCCTTCCCCAGAGGGTGGGGGTGGTGCTGAAAGTTCCAAGTTTTCAATCATGCTTGTTCTTCCTGGTGACCAGCCGCCATCCAGGAGCCCACCAAGAGTCACCTCATTAGAACAGAGGATACTCCCGTCAACAGGAAATTCCAAAGGATTTAGGAGCTCTGTAAGACACCTCTGTTCCCCCCATCACTCATGAAACTACAGGGGTTTGGGAACTCTGAGTCAGGACTTGGGGTCAAAGACCAAATATTACAACACAAGATGCTGTTAACACTCCTATCACTCAGGAAATTATAAGGGTTTTAGAGACTTTGTTCCAGGAACTGGGGACAAAAACCCAATAGATTTCTTACTATACCACAGCAGCACATCACAGGTGCTCAGCAAATGGTAGCTCTTATTATCCTAGCAGCAGCATCCTCTGCTGTCCCTGACGAGTAGAGACTGTCATTGAGCTCAGCCCTCCCCATCAGGGCTTCCCCTGTAAAACCAGGCTCTGTGAGCACTAATTTCCCATTTATCTCCACCCTAACGTCCGCTCTTCTCAAGCTCAGAGACGGCTCATTCATCTTTGCCCGTGGGGTAGCCCAGAGAAAGTGCTCAAAACATGCATGTTGACTAAATGTACACACTCCACCTTCTCTGTTTTGTGCCTTTGGTCTCCACCAAAAAAATCTATTTCATGCTTCTGTTCAGGGGTTCCTAGCCCTAGTTTAATGTTTTGTGAAAAGTTTCTAGAGAGAATGGGGGGAAAATTAAGAAACCTTCGTACAGGACCTCAAGAGGGCTACAGAAGAGGCTTGTCAATTCATACATTTAACAACTGGTTATGAGGTACCCCTCCTAAGCCCTAGGAACCAGGAATGAACAAAACAGACAAATATTCCTGCTCCCAAGATGCTTGCTTACTATGGGGGGATATAGACCATAACAATATAAACAATAATATCACAGCCTAACAGATGGTGATAAGGGCTGTGGGGAAATATAAAGCAGGAAAGGAGATTAGGTCTGCTGAGGGAAGTGGGGGGTGTGGGAGCACCTCATGGAGCAGGTGACATTTGAGAAAGCCCCGAAGAAAGTGAGGGAGTGAGCCATGTGGCCATTGGGGAGGACCTTCCAGGCAGAAGGAGCCACACATTCCTCCAAAGGCCCTGAGGCACAAGCTTGCCTAGTGACTGAGAGGAACAGCAAGGCCTATTGTGAGTAAGGAGGGAATAGCCAGAGAGTAGGGTCAATGAAGGGACATGGGCCAGATGTGACAGGCTCTGTAGGCCATTGTGGAGAATTTGGACTTGACTCAGAGAGAGATGGGAGCTGAGCCATTGGAGGGTGGTAAGCAGAGTGGCCTGACCTTGCTTTCATTTTAGACGGACCCCTCCATTTGCCAAGCTAAGAATAAACTGTAGAAGGCTAGGCTGGAATCAGGGAGACCAGTTAGGAACTATTTCAACAATCCAGATGGGAGATGGTTGTAACATGGATAAGACTGGTGGCTGTGAAGGGGTGAGAAGTGGCTCATTTCCAAGTGATTTTGAAGACAAAGATGATGGGAAGTGGGATGTGAAGGAAAGAATGGAGAAAGGATGACTCCGAGGTCTCAGGCCTAAGTAACAGGAAAGCTGGGAACACGCAGGGGAGGGAGAGCTTTTCTGGATGTAATCAGGATTTGGGGTCTGGACATGTAAAGCTTGAGATGTTTCTTAAAGTCATGTAGACAATTGGATACATGAGACTGGAGTTGGGGAAGAGGTCCAGACTGGAGAAATAAAATTAGGAGCCATTCAGATATGGTTGATATTGAAGGCCATGAGACTGAGTGAGATCACCATGGGGTTGTAGACAGAGAAGGGGGTCAACGTCTGACCTATGGGGCTTGGCAGTGCTTGGGTCAGAGAGATGAAACTGAGGAGCAACCAGCAGGGTCAGGGGGAAACCAGGAGAGTGTGGCGTCTGGAAGCCAAGGACAGACGGTGTTTCCAAGGAGTGGACATCTGGATCCAAGGCTGATGACAGGTCGGGTTGATGAGAGAAGTGATCATTGGATTAATGACCTGAAAATCTCTGGTGACCTTGTCACTAGGAGTTTTGGGGGAGTGGTGGCTATGGAAGGCTGACTGGAGTGGGTCTAGGAGAAGGAGAGGAGCTGTGGTCAGCAGGTGTAGACTCTCCTGAGGAGTTTTGCTATGAAGGGGGACAGGAAAGGAACAAGAGCTGGTGAGGGAGGCAAGAGACAAGAGAAGTTTTCTGAAATGGAGAAATGATAGTGTGTTTACATGTTGATGGGAATGACTCAGCAGAGAGGGGGGATCAATGGTGCAGGAGAGGAACAGAGTCACTTGAGTGATGGACTTGAGTTGGGTTGGGACCTGGAGCACAGCGGGAGGGTTAGTCTGGGACCTCCTTTGGCTGTTTGGAGACACTTATGAGCCCTTCTCAGAATAACGTCCTTAAATTCATGGAATCAAATCATAAGATTACAAAGGAAAACAACTATACTAAAATACTATAAAAATATTAAAGAATTATGATCTAATAGTGCATAATGCATTAAAGAACAATCTAGCAATAGATCTAATAACCACCCTGCTTTCAAAGTAATGAGAATGAGAATAAATGGCATCTCACAGTATCTGCAACTAAACGTGATAAGAAAATTTCTGGATTTCTATTGGAGATGAGGTCGGAGGTACTGCCAATATTTTCCTGTTTGTGGCCTGATATCAAAATGGAAAGAAATGCTAATTTTCAGGTAGTCCTTGGTGGAAATCAGGATGTAATTTTCCCCCATGAAGGCTCAGAGAGCCTGGATTCTGGCCAGCCCTGTTTGAAACATCTAGAACGTTCAGGACATCCAGGTTTAGAACATCTGTCTTTGGGGATGGCAGGAGCACAAGACGGAAGGAAACAGCATTCACAAATCATCACACGAGGCAGAGCTACCCTGTCGGACTGATGTGAGAGAGAATTAAAGTCCTGTCTCCTTTACACTATCATCTTTTAGGGTCTTTTGTTATAGCAACTTCTCCTGCACCCTGGCAGAGAGGCGGCCGGCGACTCAACATCTTTCGATACCCAACAGCATGAGTCAATTGATTGCCTTGTCCCAGAGCAACCTGAAACTCAACTGAGGGCCTCTGGGAGCTCGGGAGCGAGACCGACCTTGCCAGGCCACCATGCGCCTTCTGATGCCCACGCCTGGGCCTCCTCGTGGCCCACCCCCATCTGGGCCTTAGCAAAGTCCACCTGTTTCCTGTTCTTGGCCTGGACAGGCTGTGCCCTGGCCTCACCCTTGATGTGACTGGCTGACAAAAGAGCAGCTGCCGCTCCCCTCCCTCGCCCCCTTCCTCTCAGGCGCAGACACACCCCGACAGACCTCAGGCAGATCCCTGACTACAGTTAACAGGAATGTTAGCAGAGAACTAGGGCCGGTTGGGCCTTGACTGCTGGCAGGATCCCAGGACTCCGAGAGGGTCTGAACTGGAGTTAACTCTGCAGCTGGGAGCAGCAGAAATGCCCTTAAAAAGGGAAAGGAGAGAGATGCCAAGGAGAGAGACAATGCCTGGGCCAGGGGGACAGAAATCTCATGGGGTGGGCAGAGGGAACAAAGTCAACAATCATAACGATGAGAGCTACCACGGACTGAGCACCTACTAACTGCCAGAATTATTCTGGAGCTTTCCATACACAGTTTCTTTTAACCCTCACAGCAACACCACCACCCCCTCCCCGAGTTAGATTTTACCATCTTTTCTTTACAACGATGCAAACTGAGGCTCAGTAAGGTTGAGTCGCTTGTCCAAGGTCACACAACCAGGGAGCTAATAAGCATTCAAACCTCCTCTTAATAACAAGGCCTGGAGTTAAGACTGAGGTATCTTCTTCTTTCCTGGAAAAAGAGGGCTCAGGCCTCACTTTAGAAAGTCCTGCTGCTCTGGTTAAATGTGCGGCCCTCACAGACAAAGGCAAGACAAGGAATCTCCAGGGAGACTGTGCAGTGTCCTGGGGTGGTAGGGGACACGTGGTAGCCACATTGAGCTGTAGGGTGATGTCAGAGCCAGAGCCCACCAGTAGCCACAGGCCAGGCTTCGAGCAGGGCTGCCAGTCTGACCGTCCTTGCCTGGGCCCAGGACCGGGAGGGCAGAAGCTTTGTCCTGGCATTTCTTTTCTCCTGCTATTGAGCACCCTTATGATAAAGATGCTCTATATCTGATAGATTGCTTATCTCCATTTTTTTTTTATCTCTTCTTCTGGAGAATTCTTTTGTTCTCTCATTTGGGGCTTGTTTTTTGTCTCCCCATTTTGGCTACCTGTTTGGGTTTGTTTCTATGTATTAGGTAGATCTGTTAGGACTCCCAGTCTTTCGGATGGTCTCTGGTGCAGGCCAATGTCAGATGTTATTTGTGACTCCGAAATCCAGCTTTTCTACCTCATTTTTGAATCAGGGTTTGGACAATCTAGAGGAAGTTACAACTGATGGCAGGGCAGGCAACATGGCTTACAAGGTCCAGGACAGAGCTATCCTTACAGGGTGCAAAAAGCACCTGGGAAAATGCCAGCCTGTGAGTGCCAGTGAAAGTGTTAGCTACTATGATTATCATTATCTTGCACAAGAAGTGTTGTGTGCCCCGCTAAATAAAAAAAAAAAAGGAAACACTATTAGGCAGCTTCAAGTTTTAGGGGAAAAGGTTTTGTTTTTGTTTTAAATCAAGATTGAATTGGAGACCTATGTGTATGTTTCTTAGTTTTGAAGCAACCCTTGCAAGCAATTGTCATGGGGCCACCAAGGGCAGGGCCTGAGCTGAATGACCTCAGAGCCTTCCTGCCTGGCATAGAATGTGCTCTGACCTCTGGCATGCCCTGTGACCTTGACAAGGTGAGACTGTCCTGTTGAAAGGGGTGTGGTGGGAAACCAGCTTGGGCTCTGGGTGGGCAAGGTGCTAGGCAACAGATGACTCAGAAGGTAACTGCCGCCTGCCATGGGGCCTCAGGGAGTTTTGACTCACCTGTCTCTTGGCCAAATAGGATTGCTAAGAGGCCACAGAAATAGGAGAAGTAAGGAGAGCAGAGTTGGAAAACCAGGAGACAGATTCCCAGGATATCAGAGGCACTTCCTGTGGCTGCAGGCCCCCCATGTCCTCAGCTGACCCAGCCAGAGCTGCAGTCTGAGCTCTAGAAGAGGGTCCAGTGCCACAGTTGACTCCTAGCCCAGCTTCCCAATTGTACAGCTGCCGGGGTCCTATGAGAGCAGAAGGGAGGCCCTGAGGGCAGGAGGAGGGTTTAAACAGCCAGGGGACCCAGCTGCCCTGCCGGAGCTCCACCCACCCCTGGAGGGCTATGGGCTGCCCACAGCCCTGGGATGCTGCCTCCGCTCTGCATCTCTCTGGCCTAAGCTTGTCGAAGACCTTTTTTTTTTTCTGACTCATTTTCCCAGTTTATGAGTGAGTATGGCCCTAGAGGGAATTGGATCCAACTAGTGAATTCATCTTAATAAACACTGATTCAGGGATTATGAGCTGGCTCGAGGTGGAGGGTACAGAGTGAGAAAGACTCCACCTTTGCTCCAAGGGAGAGCAGACTCTCTACTTTCGACATAAAAAATGCCCAGCCTGTAGAGAACTTTTATAAGAGTTTATTTTATCTAAACTGACAATGTGTCGGGAGCAAGATCTCAAGTTCTCTAGAGAATGAGTTTTGTAGCTTCTTTCATGCATTTGAAATTAAGGAGGGGCCATAAGGAAGATTGGAGAAAGCAAGGCAGGATTGGATTGTAGGATGATTGAGATTATGTTCTCTCTAGAGGACTAATACCTCCTTCCAGGGGCATAACTTCTTATATTTCAAAGGTGTGTTAACCTAGATACACAGGAAAATGGGCAGGGCTGGCTTAAAGCCTTTCACTGAAGAAGTTATAGACCTGGGCATGACTATCCACCATGACCTGCCCAGTTAGGAATTTTTAAAAATTTTTTAATTTTTTGTTAATCCTCGCCTGAGGATATTTTTTCCATTGATTTTTAGAGACAGTGGAAAGGAGGGAGGGAGAGAGAAACATCTATGTGCGAGAGACACGTCTATTAGTGCCTGCACTCCACTGCTCACAGTGGAGCTGGGAGGAAACAAACATGTAGGGACAGTGGTCTGCCTCTGGTGACCCAGCAGGGGACTGAGCAGTGAGTGCACGACCAGGCTGGACAGAGAGAGTGGGCGCACCGCAGCAACAGACCTCCTGCTGGCCCTGATGGGCGAGCGGGGGTGGCGTATCAGCTCAGGTTTCTTTGGTTACAAGCTACAAAATACAATTCTAACTTGAGCAAACAGTAGAATTTATTGGGCATATATAATCAGTGTGTGAAGAAAGGTTGAATGAATGGATGTGAGTTGATAAATAACTACATACAAGTCAGAAAGTGACAAAAAATACTAAAAGAGAGGTCTGAATAAAATGCTACAAGTCTGGAAGTGGTCACATCTGGCTGGGGGAATCCAGGACCATCTCCTGACGCAAGTCCACAAATGGAAGGAATGGCTGCCCTCAGGACGGATAAGAACCGGTAGCTCTGGGGAGCAGAATGGGAACCCTGAAGGGCTCTAGGGGGTGGCCATGAGTGTGGCAGCTCAAAGTGTGTCCCTCCTGGACTCAGATTGTCAGAGAGAAAACTGATTGCCTTACCTTGGGCCATGGGCCCACCCTTGGGGGCCCAGCCTGTGATTGGCAGCTTGGGTGGAAGGGACTAATTATGCAGAGGAAAAGAAGAGGAGACTGATGACTAGAGCCAGGTAGAGCAGCAAGGGATTCTGGACAGGCAAAGCTACAGGCACCCTGTGGAGGGGAGGGGAGGGGAGGGGAGGGGAGGGAAGGGGAGGGGGAGGGGGAGGGGAGGGGGAGGAGAGGGGGAGGAGAGGGGGAGGGGAGGAGAGGAGAGGAGAGGAGAGGAGAGGAGGGGAGGGGAGGGGAGAGGAGAGGAGAGGAGGGGAGGGGAGGGGAGAGGAGAGGAGAGGAGGGGGAGGGGAGGGGAGGGGAGGGGAGGGGAGGGGAGGGGAGGGGAGGGGAGGGGAGGGGGAGGGGAGGGGAGAGGAGAGGGAGGGCTTGAAATTCGGGAAGCTGAATGACAAAGGAAAGAGTTGGGATGAGTCATGAATGAGACTCAGGCAGGGAGGAGATACACCCGGTCAGAGCTCAGTGCAAATGTAGGGTTAGCAGACACCTATCCTTTCATTTACCCCTAAAGACACACCCCACAGCCCTCTTGGGCTTCTGAGAACTTTCCCTCCCCCACCCTTCGCCACCCTGCATCTCTATGGTCCCTAAGGAAGCCACTCAGACATTCTTTTCTATCCAGGGCTGGCACCAGACCCAGCTTGGGCCAACCATGGTGCTCAGCCCTTCATGCAAAATCCACCCCCCAGTGGGTCTCTAAGGGAGTTTGAATTTCATTTTTAATCCCTTGTGATTTTCTAGATTTACGGTTCTATCTATGGTACTGAGCTCAGACCAATGCCTGGAACATAACGAGACACAGCACGTGTCCTCCTGTTAGTGCTCATGTTATGTTCCAAGTGTGATGTGTGTGTGTAATCACTTGGTATGGCTGAGGGTTGAATAAAATAATGCATATAAAATACTTAGTATGGTTTCCAGCAAAATATTTCTTTAAAAGGTGTTCAGCCCGGCCAGCGTGGCTCAGTGGTTGAGCATCGACCTAGGATCCAGGAGATCGCGGTTCGATTCCCGGTCAGGGCACATGCCCGGGTTGCGGGATTGATCCCCAGTTGGGGGCGTGCAGGAGGCAGCCGATCAATGATGCTCTCATCATTGATGTTTCTATCTCTCTCCCTCTCCCTTCCTCTCGCTGAAATCAATAAAGACATATTTTTTTTTAAAAAAAAGGTGTTCCAAAAATTTCAGTTGCTGTTAGCGTTGTCCTCATTAGGGAACAGCGTAGCCAGTCAAACGGCCAGTGAGGGTCAAGGGCCAGAGCTGCTGCTATGATGACCTTCCGTACATGTGCGTTAAAAAAATGAATGAATGAGTGAATTAATCCTTCACCTCAGTCACAGGATTGGCTATATCTTTCCCATGCTTCTTGTCCCGATGTAAAAATAAATTAAAAGTACAGTAATAGGAAGAGAAGGTCCTGCCTTGGTACCAGAGGGTCTTCACACCATTCCCTACCTTCTGAGCACCCCCTCTCCATGGAGGCTGCACCTGGGAACCACAGACCCTGAACCCCTTGCCAGCAGGGCTCTGGGTTAGGGTGACCTGCGCCAACGTCAGGAGGGAGAAAGACCAGAGCAAACGTGAGATTTTGTAGCGGCCTCTTGGAATCTGCCTAAAATTCACCTGCTGTGGTCTGCCGGGGGCTCCCCCAGCTCCTATAGCTCCCTAACTCTCACAGCCAGCAGTGCCCCGAGAAATGGGCTGTGTCACCTTGACGTTCCTCCAGCTCTTTCACCAGTTGTGTAACCCACCAAGGTCCCTGTATTAAATCCCCTCCAGCTTGAAATACTTAGAGTGACGACTGTCTCCCTGACTGAGCCATAAGTAAACATTTTCTTTTTATCAGGAGAGAAAAACTTTCCCAGAAATCCACCATTAGACTTTTACTCACATGTAATTGGCTAGAACTGGTGGCAAACCCCAGCGGACCGGCCAAGGTAAATGGGATTACAGAACCAGCTTAACCTAGTCGCAGCTACCCCGCAGAGCTGGCACATTGCTGCCTCATCTCAGCTCTAGATAGCAGCACCTAGAGTTCCTGCTACCCAGTGATCTGGAGACCCCAGTCCGGTTTGGGGGGTCCTAATGAGGAAAGTCGCACTGGGAGCAGGGTTTGTCTTCCAGGTCTGGCTGATGGTAGGAATGAATATCTGAGGAACGGGGCTTCATGGTCAGGCTGAGAACCCATTACAAAAGGATGTGTTTGCATTGATTGGAGGTGAGCAGTTGTGCTTTCTTCTCTGCAAGGCATTCTTGGGACATATTAAAAAATAATGTACAGTAAAGTAAAGCAGGACTAAAAATTATTTATACATTATCTATCAAAAGAACAAATACTATGTCTCATGCAGCTATCCTATGTTTTAATAAAAATAAAAATAATAATCATCACTTTTATAGCACTTACAGTGTTCCAAGCATTTTTCCAAATGCTTTTTTGCACATTAAGTCCTCACAATAATATAAGGTAATATTATCAGTATTCCCACGTACAGGTGAGGACACTGAGGCACAGAGGAGGTGCTCAAGATCCCATGGCTTTACCTGATAGAGCTGAGATTTAAATCCAGACAGCCCGGGTCAGAGGTCGCATTCAGAACAAACAAACGAATGAATGAATCAATAAGAGCGAGACCCGGCCAGCACAGCTCCATGGCTAGAGTGTCGACCTGTGCACCAGAGGGCCTCGGGTTCTATTCCCAGTCAAGGGCCCACACCTGAGCTGGAGGTTTGATCCCTGGCCCCAGTTGGGGTGCATGCGGGAGGCAACCAATTAATGCGTCTCTCTCACATCGATGTCTCTCTCTCCCATCGATGTCTCTCTCTCCCATTCCCCCCTCCCTTCCACTCTCTCTAAAAATCAACGGAAAAATATCCTCGCTCCTTGGGTAAGGATAAAAAGAAAAGAGTGAATGAGTCCATCACCTGGGATGCAGTGGGTGTGAGTTACACTGCTTCTCAGACGCGTGTGTGGTTAAGTGCAGTACTGAATGTGAGGTGGCATTTTGTCACGTTTTCAATTCACCAATAGGTGCTAAAAGAGCAACCACAGGAGGAGCCATGGCGCTTGTTCACGTTGGCATTCATTTCCAGTTACCGCTGTAACAACTTACCGCACATCGAATGGCTTTAACTACATAAATTTGCTCTCTTACAGTCCTGGAGGCCAGAAGCCTAAAATCAACGTGGCTGCCTTCCTCCTGGAAACTCGAGGGGCGAACCTGGTTCCTTGCCTTCTCCAGCCTCTAGTGGTCACCTGCGTTCCTTGGCTCTTGGCCCGTTCTTTCATCTTCAAAGCCAGAGGCGTAGCATGTTCTCTCCACTCTGGCCTCCTGCCTCCCTCGATAAGAGCCTTTGAGATGACATCAGGACCACCAGGTAACCCGCCTCAAGGTCCTTGACCGAGTCACAGCTGCAAAGTCCTTTTGACCACGAAAGGTTACATATTTCCAGCTCCAGGCTACCACGTTATAAAGCCCACTGTAATTCAGACTGCCACGTGTTATAAAGAGACCCCACCCCTGGAGAAGGCAGAAGAGGGCCCTGCTAACACAAGTCAGCACATGCAGGGGCCTTTCCCACAGGGCCTTGTCCTCCTGGAAGAAAACCGACAGAGGGACACACAGCAGCCGCCAATAGCAAGAACTAAGCGAAAGCTCTGAAGACGCCCACAGGGCTCTGTGTCTCACACGGGGTCCCTCAGGTGGCAGCAGCCACGGGGTGCAGGATGAGATCAGGGAGAGGCCCCTGCAGGCAGAGCTTCACGCGTCTTCCTCCAGGCTTTGGGGACTGGGCGGACACATGGTCAGCATTGTGGGGTCACTGGGGGAGACCGTGGGAGCAGCGGGGAGGCGGGGGCTCCTGCTCCCTTTCCTCTGGGGAAGCTCAGCCTTCTGCATGCTGGGGGGTCCCGCTCCCTCTTCTCTTCCTCCCCTGGCAACAAGCATTCTCAGCATCTTTTCCCTGAGGCCCTGGACAGTGAGGCAGGCAGGGGGCTGGGGTGGACGGTCAGAAGGTTCCTACCAAGGGGATCACTTTTGCTTCCTGCCCTCTGTGGCTCCCGTCTACCGAGGGAACAGGGCGAGGCCCCTCCACGGAGCTGCCTTGCTTTCTGAGCTCTCATTGGACAAGGAAACTCCGGAACAGTGAAGTTCATCGCTCCCCACAGAGCACGTTCCCGCAGCCCCAGCCAAGGTCGCCGGCAGGAGCAGTCCCAGTAACACTCTTTCCAGGGGGCTTTCTGTCCTGCTGGGACAGGGAGCTCCCCCAGCGCTCCTTCTGGAGGCACCATGGAGGTGGGCGGGACCTGCAGGGAAGTTTCCTTCCCCCCCCCCCCCCCCCCCCCCCCCCCCCCCCCCGCCGAAGGCAAACCTGCCGAGCTCAGGTCTGCACGTGGCCCGCCTGCGAGCACAGCTGGGCCCTGCGTCACACAGCTGCCAGCTGCAGTGTTTACTTCACAGCAACCACCCTGTTCTTGACAACAGCAGCCTGGAGCCTTGCTCCAGGTGACAGGCAGTCAGTGATTTGCCTCAGTCGCTTTTGTCCCTTCCGCCCATGGCGGGTGCCAGCTGGGCATGCTTGTTCCTGTCCCTCGTTGAGTCTGATTCCGGCTGATTCTCTCCCCCACCCCCACCCCCAACTCAACTTCCTTCAGAGCTGGGCCTTGCCTGAGCTCTCGGAACCCTCCCAGACTAAGCAAGTGCCCAGGGCATGCACATCTGCTCCCGGGCACTCAGCCAGGGAAGAGAAAGGCACAGAAAACACGGGAGGAAAGAGAGCGCTGAGAAGGCAGGCAGAGCCCCTCGCTCCTCACGCAGGGGGCAAGGGCTGCCCAAGGCTCCTCCCAGCTCGGCTTCTGTTCCTGCAGCCAGAGCTCTGAGGGCACATCCCCAGCTTACTCTCCTGAGCAAGGAATCCCGGCATGTGAGGGCAGGAGGCACCTAAAGATGACTAAGACCAACCTTGTCAGCAAACAGATGAGGAAACGGAGGCCCAGGGATGCTAAATGACATGCTCAAAATCAGAGCATGGGTGGGTGGCGAGTCTGGGAATAGAACCTGAGACCCACTGACTTTCAACATCCACACCAACGCACAGACACACACAGGTTGTCTGTGACCTCCACACCCTCACCAGAGTGCCCTTGACCTGAGTACGTCTGCATGCAAATGTGGGCTCAAGGGGTGCCTGGAACCCACTCTGTGATAATTGCACAGAGCATCCACTTTTTGCCACTTAGCTATGTGCCAAGTATGGGGCCAAGTGCTGAACGGCATTAGCGCCTCACTGCAGTGACGACTGTCCTCAGCTACAAAGGAGGAGCCTGGGCTTGGGAAGGTTCCCTCATCACCCAAGTCATTCAGCTAGAAAGAGGCAGAGCCAGGATTTGGGCCCAGGTCTGCTGACTCCAAACTCGTGCTCTCAGCCAGGCAGGGATCTGTCCCCGTTTAGACAGGACCTGCTTCTATTCCTCACTGCAAGAGCCTCACAGAGGCCTCTGTGATTCTCCCCTGGGCCTTCTCTCCAGGTAGCAGGCATATTTCTTGGCAGAAGGGGAAGGTAAAGAGCTGTAACATTTTACGAGGGATCAATCCTCATGCACGTGTGTAAGAAGCCCGTGGACCAGCAGAAGAGCCACGCAGACCCCTCCAGCCTACCTGGTAGTGGCCAGGGTGGGCAGCCTGGGGCCAGGGGCCAGGAGGGAGACACACTTTGCACTGTATACTGTTTTATATCTTCCCAACTTATTATTTGCCTTCTTATAATTTGCCTTTTGAAAAATATGTTTTTTGAAAAGTTACCCAAGTATATTCAGAAGGGGTTATAACCCCAAACTGACCCAGTATACATGCTTTTTGTAGCACAAGCCCTGTGACACCTGCCAGCTTCCAGAACCAGCCAAGCACTTCATGCCTTGGGAATGTATTGTCATAAATAATAACTTGTACTGCTCTGTCAAGGTGGTGACAAGTGGGTTCTCGCATCTCTTGGCCCAGCTCACACTTTGGCCTGCAAGTTCCACTCAGCAGTGGCCCAAGTGTTCTAGCTTCCTTCTTACTCATCCAGGAAGATGGCAGAGGCACAGGAAATATGGTTGTCATCAGCCACTACCCACCCACCCCTGCTACTTTCTTCAGAGCACTTAACACAACTTTAAATGATCTCATTTAGGCATTTGTTCCCTGCTAATTGCATCTCTCCCCACTGAGCAAGCGCCCTGGGCACATTGGCTTAGCCCTGTTCCCGGTACCTAGAACAGTGCTTGACACACAGTGGGCACACGGGAAGCCTTTTTGGAAAAAAAGATCACATAGGCTCACAGATTGTCATAGTAGAATCTCATGCCTACCTTATAGAATTAAACCAAGAGTTAAATGAGATAACCCACACTGCACGTATAGCAATATGAATGGAAGTTTTGTGCCTAGCACAGTGCTTTGACCATAGGAGCTTAGGAGATACTGAGTGAGCAAATGAATGAATGATGACTGAGTTCATGATCCATGATGTATGAATGAATGAAGATGAGAGGGACCTTCGAGATGAACTAGCCCAACTCAACTATATGACTGAGTACAAGAGAAGTGAAGTAGCCTTCGCTCATCTCAGCCTTCTGAGAAATAGAGAATTCTATACCCTCTTTTTGGTTATGACCTAAATGTGAGACTCTGCTAAGCAAATGCCAAACCCTGCGGCAGCACCCTGCCCAGCCCTGGAGCTCACAGGTGTGTTTAGATCCCTGTAGACTGCTCTCCCCTCGCCCCCTCCCTGTGCATCAGACAAACATGCAGAGCACGAGTCCCTCTTTACCCACTGGCCGGTGGGGTTTGGAAAGATTGACTCTCACACTATACCCCCAAGGGCTATTGTCCCCAGACAGTCACGAGTCTCTCCAAACTCTAGGCATTCCAGAATATTTCAGTGAGATGCCAGGCTGCCTGGATGGCCTCTTCTGCTGGGGTTCCTTGGACTCCCAATTGTCCCAGGCTGGCCCTTCATCTCTGAATCACACACTGAAAGCTCAGATCCCGTTCCGCTCCTTCGAATCAGATCTACACCTGGAACCGGTCTAGAGCTCCCAGGCCACAATTTGGACTTGAGTGCAATTGTCCAGCCGTCCCCGGGGATCGCCACTTCAACCCTGGCTTTTGTCCCTTATTTTTGTTTGCTCCGCGACCTTGCCTCCCAACATGCCCCAAGCCCAGCAGAATACTCCCAGCTCCTCATAGAAGTCAGGGCGGGAGGGGAGCAGGGAGTTGTTGACTAGCCACCGCCTCTATGAGGGCCACCGTTGGTTCCAGCCTTTCCCAGACAATGAAAAGGATCCCAGTAAATCCTTCACTGAACTGAATTTTTTTTTTCATTTTTTCTCTTCCCAGAAGTCCCCTCATTCCTCTACCTCAGTTACCTGGCTGGTGGCAAGCACAAATATTTAATAGAGGCCAAGTAACAGGATAAGCCAACAGAAAGACACTGGAACAAATAGCCCGAGAGATTGCATGTTCTGCTCGCTCCCCATAACCCAGCTGCACACCCCGTTTCCTGTAGGCACAGAGACCCAGGCAGGGCCAGGCCGGGGCGCAGGCGAACACCCAGGAAGGAGGGTGTCTGATTTCAGATCCGAGGGAATAAGTCTGTAAACAGCCTAACTAGGCCGAAGGGCAGGGACAGGAGCCGAGCTGACTTCACCGTCTCAAGGTGTGGGAACAGGGCAGTTCGGTGACGGGTGCCAAGGTGCCAGAGCAGGGCACGGGGGAAACACTTCTGATTGACATTTCCTGGCACACCTGCGTGGCTTGGCAATCTCCTGCTCCTGGGACACATGGGCTCTTGGGAACATATTAACCCAGAGGCCAGTGGGGAAGGTTTAATCTTGATCAAAACTCTTCCAGCTGAAGCGACAGAAAATCCAACCCAAGTAAAAGTGGTAACAGGTGATGCCTCATTGACTGTGCCTCAGGCCCTTCGTAAGCTCTCTAGACCTTAACTGCTTAGACCTCTCAATAACTCCATGAGGAAGGAATTACTATTATTTTCCCAATTTTACGCGAGAAGTCACCAACTACTGTCCAAGGTCACACAGCTTGGTAAGCCAGGGTTAAAACTCAGACGTGGTTCCTCCTAACTGCTGCACTGTGCTGCCTCTTGCGATCAAACAGGTAAAAAGATGTCTGCGCTAGCTTATGTCCAAGTCCCCCCCAGGACGAGGGTCCCTCTGGACTCCCCTTCTTGGCCCCAGTCCCTCTTTCCCTGTAGGCTGGAGCAGTTCTCATCTACTGCGGCCTAATTTCCTCCCCACATAAAAGGAACCCGGCTCTGGCAGCTCCAGAGCTGCACCCAGCCACAGGGGAACAACCTATCCTCTCTGTGCCCAGGTTGGAAGCTTCCAGAAGAGGACTCTGACTGGCCTGCGGGGTCAACGCTCGGTCCTGGTGGGTCTACAGCGGGCAAGGGGCAGGGATCTGTGAGGAGATGTTAGCTCCCCTCCAATTCTTGGCCAGAGCAGTGGGAGGTGCCTGTTAAAAAAGAAGGGGTAAGAGTCCTTTGGGACCCAAGTGCCCGATGTCCACAGCACAACTGAGGGAAGTGAGAGAGGTCTCCAAAGGGGCCCCCAAACACCGTAGGCCAGGGTCCTCTGAGCTCAGTGGGCAGCGGGGGTCGGCGGAGAGGAAGACTCGGATGGGTTGCGCTGAAAGGAAACGAGGGCGAGCGGGAAGGGGAGGGAGCGCCTGGAATGAGCCCTGGCACAGCAGGGGCCCTTGAGACAGGCCCGAGAGGACATGTGAGCGTGAAGGGCAAAATGCTCTTGGATTCCTGGGTCAAGAGTGAAGGGTCCACGAGGACCTGTGCTCCGCTCTCCCGCAGCGAGTCTCCGCTGGACGCCAGGCTGGCTGTTGGAAATGACTCCTCAGGCTCCTGCTAGCTTGTAGGGGGCCTGTTCCCGAGTAACATGTCGCCCCCAAGCTTAGCTTAAAACAACGGCATTCATTTCTTATGTCTCTCAGTTTCTGAGGGTCCTGAATTTGGGGGCTGCTCGCCTGGGTGATTCTGGCTGGGGGTCTCTCATGGGACCGCAGTCCCACAGCGGTGGGCTGGCCCCCCGAAGGGTTCTGCAGCCACGGGTACGCTGCCTGGGCCAGGGGCCCCCACAGCTGGGCTCCTCGGACATCCCCCAGCGGTGCTGCGCGGCCTGCCCTCATGGTCTGCCCAGGATGGCAGCTTGAGGGTACCCAGACTTCCTGCTCTCAGGGCTCTCGGGCGCCTGTTCAGAGACAAGCAGAAACCGTGTCACCTTTTATGATCCAGTCTCAGAAGTCACTCAGCAGCACTGCCACAGCACTCGGTTGGCCGGACAATTTCAAAGGTCCATCAGGTTCAAGGAGATGAAACTTAGCCCACCTCTCCACGGAGGGGAGTCGGCATCACACTGCAGAAGGGCGTGGGGTGGGATGAGAGGGGGCAGCTGTCTTTGGAAGATGCCGTCTGCCCCCCATTCCTTAGCAGTGGCGTGATTCAGAAACAGGAAAAAACACAGGGCTGATGTAGTCTCACCCCAAGCGGGGCCTCTTTTTTTCGTTGTAACTCAATACAGAGCATGAAGCGAGAGGTGGACATCTTCCCTTGACCTGCTACCCAGAGGAAACCTCTGTAAACATTTTGGGATTCATCTTCTCGGATCCTTTTGCTAACCATTTACAAATACGTATCTAATTATCAAGGTGCCGCAAGCCTTCCACTGGCTCTCCAGGTCCACGCTCCACACCACCCTCCACTCCGTGCCCTGGGAGGCCTGGCCTCCATCACCTCGGGCTTCCTGGTGGGTTTGGCAAGTAGGGAACAGCAGGTCGGGACTGGAGGGAGAGAGGAGGGAGGTCAGGACAGCGATGTCCCCATCTTAGTGGAGTGACTGCATCCCTCTACAGTGAGGTGGCCCCTCCACACTCTTCTCCCTGTCTCTGGGTTCCAGCAGGTGGTAAGAGCCCCCAGTGTTACACGTCACTACACCTGGTGGTGTCTCTCTGTCCTGCCCACAACTCTAGAGATGTTCCTTTTATTAAATTCTCCTTGAATTACCCAATACAAGGGTGCCCCTGACTGGCACATACCCCCATATTTGAAGTGTTATGAGGCTATGCATATATTTAGCATCCAGCCTTTCCCACTTAATATATCACATATATCATTCCACATCATCACACAGAAGACCCACCTTGCTCATCTTAATATCTGCCTGTATCACCTAGAGTGTGGTGCCTTAACAGGTGTGACCCTCCCCTATCCATGGACACTTAGGCCATTTCCAGCTTTTCCCCTTTACCAACACAGACACGATGAACATACTCTCACGTGTCTGTCTAAACCGTGTTCCCTTGTCTGACATAGCTTAAGAGGTTAAGCGGTGTGCTTGGAGCTACATCTCCCTCGGTCCACATCCCATGTCCTCTACCTCATGGCTATGTGACCATAAGCATATGTAATGCCCCCACACTTCAGGTCCCTCACCCATAAAGAGGTAATAATACCTTCCCATAGGACTGCTGGTAGGGAAATCCCACAGGACTGGCTGAAGGATTACATGATATAAATCGTGTAAGGCATCTAGAATATTCAACCTCTAAGATTCAGTTTCTCCATCTGAAAAATGGTGATATTACCTCCCGGGTTGAGTGGTTTGGAGAATTAAATCTGAAAGCGTTGTCGAGATTAAGTGAAATAATCCAAGTGAAGTACTTAGCACAGAGCTTGGCCCACAGTAAGTGCTCTATAAACGTGAGCTCTTATTAATATTGCTCATACTCTCTACTAAGCTTGATAATTTATTACAGGTGTGAACACTATTATATAGCTTCACGGCAGTTATATTTTATGTTGATTATGGTTTTTACCAGTAAAAATACTTGCTGAGGGTAATCTAGGCAGAAAACTTTACTTAAATAGATCCTTTAGGGATATAAACATACATAGAAATGTTAAGCTTATTAATTTGTTCCTTGTTTCCTGTTGGGGAAATCAACCACAGTTCTTTCTTTGGGTATAACATGGTAATGAGCACTTGGGGGCTGGTGGGGTGAATGGATCATTACCCCCATAAAGACAAACCCCAGACTTGCATTGGCCTCCATGTCACTCTCTTTGCCAACAAACCTACTTGCTCCCTCCTTACGTCTTGCCTTGGGAGCTGACGGGACGCGGAGGGGGCAGGAACCTGCGTGGAGTTCTTGAACTACGGGAACCTGTGACTATGGGTTAGAACACTAACCTCCCAGAGCGGCCCCAGGGCCAGGTGAGCCCACTGAAGTGCCGCAGTGGCTTTAAATAAACACCTACAGAGAGGCAGGGGGCTCACAGCTGTGAAAGAGGACCCTGTGCATTTTCAGAGTCGACACCCTTCCCAGAGAACTGCTAGTTTTAACTGCAGTTGAGACGGTTAAGCAAGAGACCAACAAACATATTGCTTAACAGCCCTGTGTCAGCCCCCAGGCCGGCCGTAGGCCACAGCCGCCTTCCCCTAGAACTGAGCATCGCTCTTTGGGCCAGCTCCCAGGGACGGCTTTCCATCCAGACAAAGTTCACCAGGAGGCTACAGCTCAGGGCTCGCAGTCGCGCTGCCCACTGGGGTAAAAGCCACTAGGACGGGCACCTAAGCACGTGGGCCGTGCAGAGCCCGAGCGAGCCGGGGAGGGGCCGCGCCTCCCGCCTTCCTGCCGGCCCCTGGCTGCCCCTCCCTGTTCCTGGCACATGGGAGTATGTACTCTGGACGGCTGGGTGCCCAGAGAAACTAGGACGAGGCCACTGGCGCTCCGGCTGGCACCAACAGGGAACGTGATCCTGTCTGCCCAGCCCTCCAGGACGCGGGAAGCTACCTTTTTACAACCCTGGTTTGGTGGTTTTCAAACTCCAGTGGGCATGAGACCACTGGGGGCAGGGGGAGTGGGACACTCAGAGAGGAGGCTGGTTAAGGAGGCAGAGTCCCAGGTCTGCCCCCAAGAGATACTGACCTATGAACGAGACTCTGCATCTGAGAAACAAATTCAGGTCAAAATCACAAACTGGTGGACACTTCACTAAAATTGGCCCCCAGGCAATATTTTATTTTTTAAATTAATTTTTATAAATTAACACTATCTTTTAAAATATATATATATATCTTTATGGATTTCAGAGAGAGGAAGGGAGAGGGAGAGAGAGAGATAGAAGCATCAAGGCTGAGAGAGTCATTGACCAGGTGCCTCCTGCACGCCCCCTACTGGGGATCGAGCTGAAACCCTGGCAAATGTCCTGACCGGGAATCAAACCTCAATCTCCTAGATCATAGGTCGATGCTCAACCACTGAGCCACGCCGGCCAGAACCCAAGCAATATTTTAAAAGTACCTGTGCCATCCTGTAAAAATTGGAAGATTTCATATAAAAATCGTATTTCCACCCATAGTGTGGCCAGGCCCAGGTCTACATGACTACTTGGCAATAAGAAACCAATGCCAAGCGGCATCTGCCCCTTGAGGCAGGGCTCATAGCCCCCCCTCCCAATACACACACAGATGCATGTGCACCCACTCCTCTGTCTCTCTCCTCTGGCTGTGCCTTTAAGCCTTTGAGTTTGCAACCTGTGCCCTGCCAGGGCGAGGAGAAGTAGAAGAGGCCCAGGGAGCTCCCCTTTCGGCTTCCCAGCTGCAACCAAGTGATATTAATGTCCCTGCTAACTAATGAAGTCAGGTCTCCTAACTCCTTTCTCCTGCGTCATCCCCCTGCCAGTGCGGACCTTCCACAAGAGCAGAGTGTCCGTCTGTCGTAGTCTCTACAGCATCCTCAGTGCCTAGCACAGTGCCTGACTCAGCAGGGAGTCAAAAATATGTATGGAGCAAGTCAAAGCCACAGTGAGATGCCACGTCACACCACTGGGATGGCTATAATACTAATAAAATAAAACGACGGAAAATAAGGATTAGAGAGGGCACGGAGAAACTGGAGCCCTCATACTTTGCTGGTGGGAATGTAAAATGGTACAGCCACTGTGGGAAATTGCTTAACTTTTTGAGGAACTGCCAGACCGAGTTACAATATAACCCAGTCATTCCACTCCCAGGTTTAGATCCAAGAGAACTGAATACAGTTGTTTAAACAAAAACTTGTACACGACTGTTTACAGCAGCGCTACTCACAACAGCCAAAAGGTGGAAACAACCCAAATGTCGGTCAACACGCATGGATAAACAAGACAGGATATACCCATAGAACGAAATATTATTCAGTCATTAAAAGGGATGAAATATTGATACATCCTATGACATGGAGAAACATTGTAAGCAAAAGAAGCCAGACACAAAAGGCCACACACAAACTGTATGAATTCATTTATATAAAATATCCAAAGTAGGCAAATCCATAAAGACAGTAAGTTAGTGACTACCAAGGGCTGGGAGGAGAGGGGTAATGAGAGTGGCTGCTTAAAGGGACTTCGGGCTTCCTTTGGGAGTGATGAAATGTTCCACAACCAGGTAGTGAGAATGGTTGTGCCACATTCTGAATGTACCAAATGCCACTGAATTGGTTAAGATGGTAAATTTTATCACAATAAAAGAAATTATTAAATGAGTGAATGAATCGGCCATTGTCCTGGGCCCTGGAGAGGGAGGTGACTAAGCCTGAGCCTCACAGATGATCCAGGCCCGAAGGGGAGCAAGGAGACAGGTGATTTCAATGCAAAGAAGAAAGGGCTTCCAGGAACAGTGAACAGTTTGTGAGCAGTGGGGGTGTGGGGTGGGGCAGGCTGGTGGTTTGGAAAACTGCAGACAGTTTAGTGGCCTGGAAAGCAGGAGAGAGGAAGAGGTTCCTGCAGGGGTGGTCAGGTCAGATTACAAAAGAGCTCAGAAGCCATCCCAGAGGTGATAGGGAGTCACTGAGGAATTTTAAGCAGGGGAGTTATAGGTTCAGATTTGCATTTTCATGTCCTTAAACCTACAAATGTTCCTTGAGGCCCCCAAAGCAGCTGTAATGCAAGTACCCTTCACACCTCTCCGGCTCTGCTCATTCGTCGCCCACACACATGTATTAAGGGCCTTCCTCATTGGTCAGATACCCTGGAAACAGGCTCTGAGGTCTAGATTTGCATGTGGGTGTCTTACTGGGGAGAACACCAGAGCAACACCTGTGGGGGAGTGAAGGCAGCAGGATTGGGCTGTGGGGGGAGGAAGAAACTTCCCTCTACCCTCAAGGCCATTTCCGCTGGCCTAATAACCAAATCTATATGAGACAGATTAACAAGAGAAAATTACCAAATTTAATTAAATATGTAGGCATGGGAACCCCACAGACCCGGGAGCGTTAGAGACAGGCACGGAAGGTGACGTATAGATGCCATTCTGACCTAGGGTCTAGATTGCCTTCAGCTCAAAATAATTTATATGCCAAAGTGGCACATTTTGGGGAGGCCTGTTTTGAACCCCTACAGGGTGGAGGCAGAGCCTGAACTGGGATGCTCTGCAACAGATGCCTCAGCTGACCCCATGGAGGGCTCTGAAGCTGGGATGTCCTAAAACAAGGGAAGGGGCCTGGGTCTTTGTACCCTCCCTTGACTAGTCATTGTATGCAGGCTGCGCTCAGGGAGGGGCACAGCCTTGAGCCTCCAACTGAGGGTAGTTCCTGGGGAGGAACACAGCTGTGACCCCTCAGTAGGCAACACTCCTGCAGCAGGAGGTGAAGTGCCTGAGTTCCAAAGGGGGGTCTGGGTGGGGCCCCACAGCATCCACTACGAGCCTCCTGGGCTCAGAGTTCTTTCCAATCAAGTGTTCAAAGAGATGCATGTTTCATCGGCCCCGATCTGCTACTACAGGAGCCAGCCCATTGCAAAGCTCCCTCCGAGCTTTCAGGACACCGGCTAGGATATAATTCCCATCTGTTGTCCCCTCTCCTCCTGCAGGCCTCCTTCACCAGGTACTATCACTGCAGCTGCTGAATTCCTTCTGTGCCATACTACCCAGGCCCTATACAGGAACAGAAAGAGCTACGCGGTCTTCTCTGGCAAGTGGGCAAGAGGATCCCCTCCCCTTTGTGACACGCTCCCCTAGAGGAGCCCTAAAGAATTTCCGTGCCTCAGTTTACAGGGTTAGCTCATTCATTTGGCCTCTGCTAGGCTAGGAAATAAAAGGACCTAAAACTGTGGTTCTCAAGGCTGGCTGCCCAGTAGAATCCCCTGGGAAGCATTTTAACAGTACCAAAGCCAGGACTCCACCCCAGGCCAATGGAATCAGAAACTCTGAGAGGGGCCCAGGCACTGGAAGTGCCTTTTCAATCTCCCCTGGTGATTCTAATATGCTGCCAGGGCTGAGAACCAGTGACCTTGAATTTCATTTACAAAGGTCAGTCGGGAGTGGAGTACAGAGGTGATTCAGGGGAAAGAAGTGAGGGCCTGACCAAGACTAGCGGTGATGGGAGTGGAAAAAGAGTAGAGATCACAGAAGTAGACTGAGTGAGAACACAAGCAGAGTGAAGGCAGAGCCAAGAGAAGCTGGAGGAATCCCCTGGAGATGGAAATAAATGCTCTTACCTGGGCCCCGCCCCCAGGGATCCTGATTTAATTGGTCCAGATCTGTGATTCCTGGGGGGGGAGATGTGAGGGGTGCCAAACTGCCCAGGTGATTCTAATGGGCAGGCCAAGCTTCGAGCCAGAGCTCTAGGCCATGCCACAGCCTCCTGCCTGGGAGCCCCACGAAGCAGGCATCCAAAGCACCAGGTGGCCTCCACCCAGTGCTGATAAGCCAGGCATGCTTCTCACCACCTGGACCCTGGAATGAGGTCATGCACAACACCTATTTCCATCTAATCTAAACTCTAACGCTGGCACGCCACGCCTGCCTCCAAGGAGAATATTTGAGGGGAGCTGCTCTGCAGGACATGGAGCTGGGCAGCTGTTTGACTTCTGTTCCCAGCCAGGTACTCGGTGTGCTCGGCTGTCTGCCCCTCCCACCAAACACACTGGCATAGGGTTTATCTAGTTGGGCAATTTTTATATTGGTGATTTTTTTTCTCTGGAAAGGAAATCGTTATTTTTCTAAAGATAAATGTAATACATGATTGTTTAAAAAAATGTTTTTTCCACAATGTGAAGTAGAAAGTGAAAAATCACCCTTATTCCCAACACCCAGAGGTGCCTCCCCACCCCCCATAAGAAAGAGCAAAGCAGCTCCTGACAGCCCGGAGCTGGCCTGGCACTCACAGCTGGCCTTGGGCTTCTCCTCTGAGCATAACCAGTTCCACAGAACAGCAACATCAGCCAAGGCCACTGTGATAGTGAAGATCAAAACAAAGACAAAACCATGTCTGAGCAAGACAAAAACAAGAGCACTGTCCAAACCACAAAAATAACCAAATATCCCCCTATCCTGGCTAATGGATGCCCATTGTTTTTATTTTTACCAATTATAGGCTCATTTTATTCATCAAAAAATTGCCCCTGCTTGCTGGCAGCATCTAGCCCACATCAGAGCTCGGCCTGCTGGAACCATCAGGCAAAGTACCCACCACAAGGCCAAACCTGATTCGAATTCCTTCTAGCACCCTCAGCCCGAGATGCCCCCGTGGCCCACGGTGTGCACTCTCCCTCACTGCCGCAAGCTGTTAAACCCAACTGCACCTGTTCCTCATTGCCTCTGGCTAAAGAGCACTGACACCATAGATTTTGGGATATACCTACTGATTGTTTTTTCTATGCATATATTTTTATTTCAAAAAAGAGAAGATGGCCTGGCTGGCGTGGTTCAGCGGTTGAGCATCGACCTATGAACCAGGAGGTCACGGTTTGATTCCGGGTCAGGGCACATGCCTGGGTTGCGGGATCGATCCCCAGTAGGGGGCGTGCAGGAGGCAGCCGATCAATGACTCTCTCATCAATGATGCTTCTATCTCCTTCCCTCTCCCTTCCTCTCTCTGAAATCAATAAAGACATATTTTAAAAAGAGAGAAAGAAGACACTAAAATTCTATTTTGCACTCTTGTTCAATTAATAATCCCCTAAAATTATCATTTTTAACAGCTGCATCTCTTGCTGTGTGGATGTAGACTCGCTAATACCACTTTCCAATTGTGTGATGTTCCATCTCTTTAAGCCCTTTGAGAGGAGGTTTTGCTTTTTTGATACCAGCCATGAGCTGCTGGCTCCCTTCACAAAGTCCTGAAAGGAACCACCTCCTTACTAGGCTTTGGTGTGGGGCAGGCACAGATGAGGGTGGAGATGCTAAACCATTCTCCACGGGGCAGGACATGGCCTCTCAGGGGTGGCAGGGAAAGTGGGCACAGATTCAGAGCCAAGCTTCAGAGCAGGCCCTGCAAGGAGGTTCTCCATCCCCCCCCACTTCCCAAGTGTCAACCACCCAAAGATTGGGGATGTGGAACACACTGGACCCTCAGCTTTCAGAGCATCCACTGCGTGAGAGGGAATTCCATTTGGGGGACTTATATTTGAAAACTCTTTTGGCAGATTTATGTTTCAGAGGAAGTTTCTCCAGGGTGGTGAAGCCAACAAATTCTTTCTCTCCCCAAACAACAAAGTATTGTGTGTTTTAGGAAAAGGCATCGCTTCCTCAAGACAGCTCACTGACCCCTGCAGGAAAAAACCCAGCAATAAATGCCCAAATCTACAACTACGCTGTAGATGTCCCCGCACTGTGTGCAGGACACGACCTGCACCCACCACAAGGGCGGCCTTGATGAGGGACCTTCGCCGGTCCCTTGAAGTTCACCTCCGTCTGCCTTCCCCACTTCAGGCCCTGCCCCCTTATCGTTTCCTTTCTGGGAGGGGAGTTGCTGTTGGCCCTTGTATTAGTTTCCTGTAGCTGTTGTAACAAATTACCACCAGCTGAGTGGCTTAAAACAACAAATTTATTCACTCACAGTTCTGGGAGCCAGAAATCCAAAGTCAGTGTGTCAGCAGGGCCGCCCTCTCTCCAGAGCCTCCCTTCCTTGCCTCTTCCAGGTTCTGGGGCTCCAGGCTTTCTTTGGCTTCCGACTGCCTATCTCCCATCTTTGCCTTTTTCCTCACATGGCCTTCTCTTCTGTATCTGTGAGCTCTCCTCTCTGCCCTTATAAGGACACTTGTCATTGATGCAAGACACACCTGGATAATCCAAGATCATCTCATTTCAGGAGTCTTAATTATACCTGCAATGGGCCCCTTTTCAAAATAAGGCCATATTCCCAGGTTTGGGGGGCTAGGACATGAACACCTCTTTTGGGGAGCCAGCAGTCAACGAGCTAGGGTTCTGGTGCATGCGTGTGCAGACCGCAGCCTCCACCTGGCCGCACTCAGTAGTCCTCTGACCGAGTGTCCTCCACGCTGACCTGCCTGGACCTGCAGCAGATGCTCCCGCTACCAGGTCTCTCATCCGTCCAGTGCAGTGGAGGCCAACTCGCCCCTTCCCACCTGAGAACCACCTGTGGCGGTCCCCACACCTTCTCGAAGGTCAGGCACAGGTTCCCTTCTGTGTGACAGGCTGCAGCCTTCCAGCCCAGCCACACTCTACCCTGTAAGCGTGGTTCTGCTCAGCCGGCCGGAGGCTCTGGAAGGCCGGTGCCTTCGTAAAGGTTGGGCTGCAGATGTGGGAGGAAAGGGAAAGGGAGAGAGAGTAATCCTAAAGGCAATAATAATACCTACGACTAGTGGCTACCATGTGCCAGGTGCTTCTTAACTCTTCTATAACCGGCGTTACAATCCTCACAACAACTCTAAGCAGCAGTGCTCTGACCCCCACATCAGAGGCGAGGGATCTGCGGCAAAGACTAAGTACGAATGTGCCCCAGTCCGACGGTTTCGGAGCCAGGATTTGAACGGAGGCAGCCTGGCTCCAAAAGCCACACTGCAGCCGAGAGGAGACATCCTGCTGGCTGGATGTTTCTGGAGCTTGGAGGAGCTGCAAGATGTGACAGAAGAGCACCTGAGAAATGCCAGGGAGCAGCCTCAGCACAGGAGGGCAAGCAGAGCCCCAAGTTCCTTCTGAACGGCTTTTGGGTAAGAGACCGACTGTGCCCCTCTGGATGGACTGAGCCGAGAGGCTGGGCCGTGTGGGCCCGGCTGGGCCCCCGCTGGTACTATTGAGTCCCGCCCCATCTCCCCAGCCAGCCCACATACTGCAGGGGCAGGTAGATACCCAGTGAAGTTCAAGACAGGAGAAGCAGACACTCCCTCCCCTCGCAGCTCTCCTCAAGCCTTCCCCAGCCCACCCCAGTCTCCCCTCACCACAGCCACACTAAGCTTCTTGTCATCTCACTGCGGTGAGGTGCTGAGGGGGAGGAACAGCAGCCCAAGGTGGCAGGAGTGTCAGCTCGAGAGATACCCGAGACCAGAAGGGGAAGGTAAGGGAGGCTAGACCCCCACCCTGAGAAGAGGCCTGAGGAGGGGTGAGGGGGCAGGGACGACACCTAGCATCTCTTGGGAAGCAGGGAAATGACATCATGGAGGCGGATGTCCCACAGCTTTACCAAACTGAACCAACCACACAGGACAGAGTTATGAGGCTGGGTTTCAGTCTGTCAAAAATTACCAATGAGACGTGCAAAGGCTGGGAAGGGAGGAGGGGGCAGTGCCCAAGGTGCTGAGACCACCCGGGCCCTGCAGGGCTCACTCAGCTCCGTGGGAGGAGACTTGAGAGCCCCGGAGATGAGCTCCTGGCGTGGAAATACAGAAGTACAGCTGCTTCCCTTCAGCATTATTTTCTAGTGGAAATTTCAGTCACAGGCCAAGTCTGGGAGGCAGCGAGGGAGGCAGGAACCTGACAGCAGAATAGCAGCGTTGACAGCAGATATTTCCTCCTGAGCTAGACCAGAATGTTCCTGGGCAGCAAAGAGGAGTAGAATGGGCCCAGGCGTTAGAGCCAGCTTGTTCCGGGTGGGATTTCTGGCTCCGACGCTTACTAACTGTGCGACCTGCGGAAAGTTCCATAGCCTCTCTGGGCCTCAGTTTCATCTTCTGTAAAAATGGGACTAAAAGCACCTCCCAAGATTATCAAAGAGATGCTCTGTCCCCAGGCTGTCCTTCCTTGCTCTCTCAGCACTCCAGTGAGTGCTCAGGTTCCACGTTCAAGTTGAACCCTCCCAGGGCAGGCCAGCCCCTTCTCCTCCCTCCCTCCCTCCTCCCTGCTCACTGGAAAAGATCCCAGAGCAGCTCCCCCCAGCCCTGGAGGAAGGGGGGCTGGCCTGGGCACAGCCAACACAGCAGGGGGCCTTGGGGAGGTGGGCTGCAGCTGCCAGGTGCCCTCAGGCAGGCAGGCTCCCTCACCTCCTGGGCTCTAGGGGAACAGTTGCTTACGCTCCCTTCCCAGGGTACCTTTGGGCAGCACACAAATAACTAGCTGCCCAGCTAATGCCCCTGGACTGGCACATCAGCCTTGCAGGAAAGGCTGGGCTATTCAATGACCTCAGACCCAGAGAATGTGGGGGAATCCAGCGTGAGGCAGGGCTGACACAGCCGGGCCAGAGGGGAGGTCAGCGCAGGAAGGGAGTTTACGGGATCGGCTGAAGTGTGGCACAGTGTTACTGTACCCTGGGGGTCAGGGTGACCCCTCCAGCCCTGGGAGATGGGCCAGCATGTGGTCTGGGGCCCTGGTGTACTTATAGATGTTGCCAGCCTGGCTCCTCCCACGTTTGGCAACTCCCTGGAGAAAACAAAATTGTTTTCAGGTTGTTTTCAAGGCTACCTTTTGCAGCTGCTGGGCCCCACCTGTTCCCTGAGCTCCCCCAGGAGGCCCAGAGCCTCCTCCCAGGGCCCCACCTTGCAGCCTGGAGCCTGAGGCCTGGCCTCCTTGGAGTGTGCCAGCCTCTCTTCTGGAGTTTGCTCACCTCAGGTTAACAGATTGAGCAAATAAAAATACACGATAGCCTTTCAGATAAACAACAAATAATTTTTCAGTATAGATATGTCCCATACAATATTTGGAACAAACTTATACTAACAAAACATGTGTCCTTTTATCTGGAATTCAAATTTAACAGGTCACCTTGCATTTTATCTGGCCACCCTAGCCCCTTCTTACTCTTTAAATTCTAAGAAGATCTTCCCGGCTTCTTACTCTGTGGAGCCTCTCAGACATTAGGGTGCACGCAGGCATTAGTGTTTGTCATGTTGTTGCAAATATTAACCTGGTTTTAAAACTCTGGGACACTGCTGTTTGCAAACACTTCCTACCCTGAACTTTTAAATGATATGTTTCATAGTTCCTATTATAATAAAAGCCTCCAGTGGATCATTTCTATCCCTCGCTTGTCTTTCTTATTTTTGTTACCTTGTGCTGGGAAACGTCCTGCTAGTATGTAAGAAACCACCCCGTTCTTGGCTTGTTGTCAACTCTACTGAAGGACAAGACTCTTTTAGCTTTCCCTTCCATTTTCTGTAAGAAAAGCCCAGCCACCTTGCACCATTTTCCTTTGGAAATGGGAGCTGCTAGGCAGGTCCCAGCTCTCTGGCGAGGGGCTCACTGGTGATGCTGAACACCCCTGGTGCCTGCATGCCCTTGAAATTGAGCCTCCCGCACTCCCAGTCCAGAGCCTGAGGCCCAGCCCTATGCAGGGCCACAGGGAAATACCCAGCTGGGGATGCTTGGGACTGTGGGCATGTGTCCCTTCTATTTTTGTCTCCTTCTGCTCCTTTCCCACCTTTTTCCCCAGGGTGATAGAAATAGCAATGTTCTAACATCCAAAGTCACCGGAGCAGGGAGTGGCCAGGGCTCCTCCACGGCAGGCACAGAGGTCCCAGGCACAGAGGTGCCGGGTCTCTGCCACTGGGCCTGTGGCAGGTACCTGAGCTGCACTCCACATGCACCTCAGCTGGGAAGCCTGCCCTGGAAGCCACCTGGCCCCTGGCAGGCCCAGCTGTTCCTCTAGGGGAGCATCCTGGCCCTCCTCGGGCAGCGCCTTGGCAAGAGGCCAGCGTGGGGCCCTCCCTGCCCAGCCCAGATGAGTCTGGAAGCTCAGAACCAGTTCTCTGACGTGGGCTCCTCGCCCCCAGGCAGAGCTCCTGGGCTGGCCCTGCAGCCCCAGCTTTGGGTTCTCCCATCCCTTGGCCCTCCCGCCTCTTCCCACGCCTCCCTCCCAGGATTCCCGAGGGCTTTGTCAGGGTGCCGCAGGCCAACATCACACCCACCTTGGCTCAGAGAGTGCGAGACAATGTACAGGCCACCCTAGGGTAGTTCCACTGAGCTCCCAGGTTGTCGGCAGGGCAGCGGCTTCATGGCACTCGCCCTCCTTGCCCGAGTGCTGGCTGGGGAGCTTTTCCTTCCATCTTTCATCATCCATCCATTAGGAAGCCTAGTGATTAATCTCTTGGTCTCAGGATAAAATTGCTGGATTCAAATTGCTGGCTCTCTACCTACTCAGTTACTTAATTTCTCTGTGCCTCAGTTTCCCCATCTGTGAAAGGGGCCTAATCATCATCCCTATTTCATGAAGCTGTTGTGAGGATTAAACGAGGCAAATAATATAAAGAGTTTGGAAGAGTGCCTGGCACATTGTGAACGCTTACCAAACACTGCTTCTTGGCTACTATCTAGATTTGCCAGGTGTCCTCTGGACTCGCCCACATTCGGTCCTGGCAGTGGGCAGCACACAGCGCTGGGCACTAAAGGGGAGACGTGGGAAATGGAATCTGTGCTCCCCATTCTCTGCTCTTGGGTCAGGTCCCCGTGGAGAAAACCTGAAAGTGCCTGCCTAGTCCACTTGGACACCATCACGCAAGGGCGCACGCCATTTGAAAGATGCTTCTAGAAGGCAAGGAAGGCCAAAGATGTCCAGCAAGCCACTGGAGGCTGGAGAGAGGCATGGGACCAGGTTCTCCCTCACAGCCCCCAGAAGGAACCAACCCTGCCAACACCTTGACCTCAGATTTCTAGCTTCCAGGACTGTGAGAAAATGCATTTGTTATTTAAGCCACCCAGCTTGTGGTACTTGGTTCCAGCAGCCCTTGGGAATGAATACAGAGGGGAAGCTCCTATGCTTTTGTATCCAACGTAAGCTGCTGGCCAGGGAATTTCGTCTGTTTTATTTACTGGTACATGGATGGTGTCCAACAGTAAACATTCGATAAGAGTGTCGTCTTCATTTCTTCATAATTCACAGCACTGGGGCTACAGGACAGAGAATGGTCCTCCATTCAAAGATTGCGCTTTCCATCCATCACCATCGACTCAGCCGTGGTCGGGCAGACTGTGCCCGCCACTCCCACTGCAGGCACCTACAGAGCCCACCTGATACACAGGGGGGGGCAGCCAGTTCTGGTGCACGGCCACAGGGCCTTGTGGCTTTCAGGCCTGAACCGATTACTAAATGCTGAAGAGACCTTAGAAATCATACTCCAACTCTTTCATTTTAAAACACAGAGCCCACAGGCCCACTGAGGGCTTTTAACTCCCTGGCAGATCCCTTTCCACGGCACAGACCCCAGATGAACCTCAAGCTTGGCTGAAAAACACAACAGCATGGACCCTTTCAATATATCTCCCATGTTATTTTGCCTACCCAAGTGTCTGTCCGTCATTCCTTCCCTTTTTTTCATGCATAGCAGGGTTATACTGAGGAGACACTTAGAGGCAGGGAGAGACTGAGTTCTAAAGAAAGTGATAATTTGTCATGGTCAGTACGGTGGTTTATTATTACATGCTTCCTTGCCTGATTTCTTTGGCAATAGCTTGGGGGTTGGGGGAAGTGTCTGCAAGTTGACTAGTCTAAGTATGGTTAAGTTAGGAATCTTCTCTCATTTAGACTCCAAGTGTGTGCATGTGCACGTGAGTGTGCCTATTAGAGAGAGAAAGAGATCAATGATTGATAGGTAGGTAGATAGATTGATAGATAGATGATAGATAGATGATAGATGATAGATAGATAGATAGATAGATGATAGATAGATAGATAGATAGATGATAGATAGAGATGATAGAGTGTGTATGGTGGACCTAGGAAGGCTCTTCCCAAAGGAAGAAGAGGTAGCTGGGTGCCTATCCAGGCCTCTCTCCATCTTCAGGTCCAGACCAGATCATAATGAGGACTGAAGTCACCCAGGTGGCTCACCAGGAGCCCACAGGGCCTGCCCAGCAGGGTTCTGCCTACAGGCCACACCTAGGCTGGTGTGGGAATGGGTCTCTTTTGTGTTCAGAAGCAGGAGCCTCCCAGATTACACACGGGGCTGGGCGTGTCTCTCACAGAGAGCTCTTTGTGCCTGGGAGAAGGTTGGCCCCGTTTGTCCTGGCCGGCGTCCAGATACTGCCCACCTGGAGCCATCCTGGCTCTCCAGCTGCGCTTCCTCCTCACGGGGTGCAGTGCCCTACTGAGGGTAGGGCACTTGGGAGGAGGCCTGGGTTTTGTCAGAAGCTTACCCTGGGAGCCTCTGGCTGGAAGCCAAGGTGACTTCAGGGACTGCTGTCAAGGAGAAGAGAGGGCCCTGGGGCTGGCTGTCACCCTGGGGCAGGCAGAAGGAGCAGGGGCTGCTGACAGGCCCACCCGGGGTCACCAGGGATACACGGCTGGCCACCAGGTCCAGGAGAGAGCTCAGAGGCCAAAAAGCCCTTCTGGGTCAACCTGCCTGGGTAGGGGTGGGATACAGCATGATCTGGCTTGTTGCTGGGGATACACCTTCACTGAAGGGCCTTGATTATAATTGCAACTGTTCATGTTCCTTTAAAAAATTAAATTAAAAAACCCACGAGAAATCTCACGCTTGTCAGAGCCTTCCTCCCCCGCTGTCGGCTGCCATTATGAATCTGTGGCATCTTCTGCTGGGAGCTAATTACATGTTGTTTGAAAGATACAGGGCTCCTTTCGCATTTTTTCCTCCTTGATGGGTCCTAACCCTTTTGGCCTCCTTCCCCTGCTTCCTCCCCGTGCTGCAGGAAAGAGGGGCATCTGGGAGGAGCAGCTGGCCTGACCCTGGGCCCTTTGCTCAGCCGCTGACAGCCCAGGCCCTTCCCAAGCTGCGAGCGGGAGGCAGCCACGCCTGACCAGCTCTCCTCTGCCACCGCGGGGACATCCAGCTCGAGCCAGAGTGCTGGGGATGATCACAAAGCGCGTATGGAAGGTGCTGTTTAGGTGCCCAGCACTTCACCCCTCAGGAGCCTGCCTCCTTTTGCCCTGAAACTGGGGTCAGGAGCAGGGCATCCTGAAGCCATCTGTGCCAAGGCACAGAAAAGGAACATGACGCCTTCCAGGAGGCGAGAGGCAGTTTCACAGTTGCTGTTCTGGTTCTTTTCTGATTGCTCCCACACGAAGACACGTATTTCATTCAGGATGGCTCACCTAAGAGCCTATGACCAACTCCGGAAGCAGCAAGTGTAGACTGATACCTTGGATCACTGCCTGTCTGTGGTGCTGAATTGCACCCGCTGATGAGCTGGCTAATTGCACAGCTGTTCGGCCCCCTGAGCATGCTGGGCTCCCTGGGTCTCGACAAGTCACAGCACCGCAGGCCTGGACGGGCCTTCACCCCAACCCTGCCCTGGGCCAGGACACACCTTAAAGTGGAGAACGTTCTACCGGCCTCTGTCCTCTGACATTGCTCCCATAAGCCAGGCAATAAAGGAAACCTCAAGGTTGGAAGTTAAAAGAAATGACGTCTATAATTATGATTCTCAACTACCTGCACTTGAAATACCCCCTATTAATGGGCAAACCTTTCACTGTGGGCTGATGTCTTCCTGCAACTTTCTGAACCCCAAACTAGGGGGGTCTGGGAATGTTAACTCGTTTTAATTGTTAGCCATAAACGAAGAACTGCAATCTGCTGCCACTGGATTCCAAAATAAAACACAATTACAAATTTTCTATTCTTTTGAATATTGTGTTCCACAGCTTCCCATCTTAGGTGCGACATCCTAACATGGACTTTATTAAAAGAATAACTTCTCTGCTTATTTGGTTTTATTCTTCAAAGCAGAGTGCAGGCTGAGAGGGCATCGGTGGCTGGTGTGACAAACCACACTGGGTCATTGATGAGTGGCTTGCTCACAGCCTCTCAGGCAGGGGGAACTGAGTCTCATATGCAGAGCCTGTGAGAATGCAAATTCCTGGGCCCTGCACCCAGAGATCCTGATATAGTAGTTCTGGGGTGGGACCTAGAATGCTGTATTTAAAATAAGCATCATGGGTAATTCTGATGCAAGCTGCCACCCAGCTACATGCTGAAAAGCTCCAGGGGGATGATGACTGTGGTTTATAAGCGCAGAAATCAGCTGGACACCCAGCAGCTGCTGCTCTCCTCCCAGCCAGAACTTTCCTGGAATGTATGCTCCAGGAAACTATTTATAATCTATTTTTAAAAGATCATTAGTTTTTTTTCCTCCTTGGTTATAAAGCTAATGCAAATAACTTATATAATGCCATAATTTTTAAAAATAACAAAATCACTCAATTTCTCCATGAAAGTGTGTATGTGGGGGTATTAACATATTGTTGACCTTTTTCCTTCCTTGTATATTTTATAAAGTCGACAACATGCTAAGTATATAATTTCATTTTTCCTGTTTTTTTTTTCTGGAAATATCATTTCTAAAGGCTACACCTTATTTTAATGCCTTATTTTAATAACCATCCCTAACTGCTGGACACTGAAGTTATCCCCAGTAATTATTACAAACAATATTAAAATAAATACTTCTGTGCATGGTTTTATCATTTTCGATGACTTCCTAGAGGTGGGTCCCTAGATTAAAGGATATGAATGTTTTTGAGGCTCCTGCTAGACAGACTTGGGGCCTCAATTTGCCTGCTTGCTGGCATATAGTGGAACACCCTGTGTTGACTACCCCTCGGCCTGTGCTGCGGCCTGTTTATCACTCTTACCATATATTATGGGTTGTTTTTCCTAAAAGAGATACTGTGAAGTCCTAAGCCCTGGCACCTGTGACTGTGGCCTTACTTGGAAACAGGTTCCTTGCAGGTGTAATCAATGACACCTTGCTGACCCGTCACGAGTATACACGTGTTTCCACGTCCGAACATTGCTGACCGGTCACGAGGTAGCTCGTGTCTGCACTTCCATTAATTTAAGTAATTTTAAACACCTTGCTAACCAGTCATGAGTGTTCAAGTGCAGAAAAGAAGCTGGCTGCATGGGCGAGTTTTGACTCAAAATAGCTGGTCAGCAAGGTGTTAATTAAGATACCCATTTGTGGTGCATGGTTATGCAGTCCTAGGAAAGCAATATACCATATCTTCCCTGAATTGGTGTCAGCTGGGCCAGAAAGAGCTAAGGTGCAAAGGACAGTTCTTGCTCCCTCTCAGAAGGGCGTCCAATGCAGTCAGTTAATGTGTCCTTCCTGCCCCCATTCACAGAAGCAAGAGTCCAGGGCCCGGCACGAGGCTCTGGATCCCATCTCCACTACAAGCAGGGTCTGGTTTAGTGTCTTCCCTGAGCCATATCTCAGATGGCGGAGGCATACACAAAACCTAAACTTTGCATTTTTCTTCCAACTCTTGGATTCGATTCAATGGACTAAGTATTTATTAAGCTCTCTCAACAACTCCTGGATTAAAGCCTCATTCAGGGCCTAGTGTCCGGGCAAAGGTCATCTTTGTCACTGACTAGGCCTCAGACTGATTCATTATCAGGTTTCTCTCAGGCCCTATCGGTTGGTAGATTTGCTGCTATTAAATTCCTTCCTTCTAGAAATGTGGGTCTTTTCTCCCAAAGCTTCTGAAAGAATGAATTGCTCTCAGTTTGATCTTCACCCTGGACAGAACCTGATCTAAAGAACCCCAGATGGAAAAGATTATATACATGTAGGAAGTTGTACCCCACGGGAAGTCTAAAATATGGTAAGCTGCTCTTCACTGTGTCCACTGGGAGTCTCGTCCTCTGGTCCTCACAAGAGCTCTAAGAGGCAGGTAGAACGCTCTCTATTTTACAGGGAAAGAAACCCAGGCACAGACAGTGAACAGGTGGTCCCACGTGGCAGAACTTGGACGTGGCAGAGCCAGAGGTGGATCCAAGGATTCCTAACACAGAGTCTCCCACTCTGCTCCATTATGTGCTCAAGGATGGCTTGTGATAAATTTATCAGTTAAGTAATAAATGCTACCAAGGGATGCTAGATGTTTGGGAGAGTTTTGCCAAACCATTTGAGGGAAATGTTCCCAGTCCAGCTCACTTTCATTTCCAACTTTTTTGGCATCTGCAATAATACAGAATTTTATTACCTGACCCCTGAAAATAGTCTGATCCCTGCTAACTCATCTCCTAATCTTGTATCTCACTTTCAATACATTTGTTCCCAAAAAGTTGCAAGGAAAGTGAGCCCTCTAAATGCATACGAGGAATCTTATATTCATTGGTATGCTTTGAAAAAGTTTTGTGAGGCCCCTGACTTTTTGTATGCATGAAAATTTACACCTGACATGTTATGTCAGTTCAAGTGAGACCCCACCTGTGGTCCTGAGTGGGGATTTATACAAACACAATAGTTTTAATGAGGCACACTTATATTCCATCGACCCTCCTGCTCTAGTTCCAATTGCTAAGGAAGGGAGCGAAGGCTCTTCCTGTTGAATGGCTGCCAGGAGTCTATCAGGATGACGGGCCAGGGTCCCAAAGGCTGGGATGAACTCTCAGGCAAACAGCAGGCTGGGTCAAAATCCAAGATGAGGCTCTCCTGGAAGCAGACACAAAGAAAGCCTATCAGGCCACACATGGGGCAGAAGAGGGCAGAGCTGACAGCTAATGCACTTCCCCAGGAGTTCCCCATAGTAGGAGCTGCTGAGATGTAACTCGGGCCTCCCAGAGGGCCTCTGGGTGGAGCAGGAAGTTGACTACAGCATAAACCTCTCAGGCCAAGCAAGGCAGGGTAAGTGTTATGTGGAGGTGCCCAGGGCCAAGAGCACTCAATGGGATGGGAGAAAGCAGTTTCACAGAGAAGGTGGCAGCTGATCTGGCCCAAGCCTGAAATATGAGAAATCAGAATTTGAAACAGTGGAGGAGGCAACCCCCACCAGCAAGCAGAGTTCTCAGCCTGAAAAACAAATGTGGAAGTTGGGGGTTGTGGTGTTTGTGGCTTCAGCATCTGGCCACGGCCTCCTCCTGCACCTGGCCTTAGCTGCCAGGATAATCCCCACTGGTCCAGCCCACCAACTTCCCAGAAGGGCAACCACACCGGGCCGGGGACTTGCCACACTAACATTTTCCATACCAATCCCTCACCACTGTTTTTGCCCTCTGACATCACAGGGCTCTGCATCTTGTCCCATCTCAGAAAACGAGACCCCTTGGTTTCCCAAGAGCTGTCATTTTCCACTCTTTTCTACAGAGGCCTGGAGCACAGGGCTTCCCAGAAGTCTGGTTCAATGCTATTTTGAGCTGGATAGCTTGGCAGAAATGAGCCGCCCACCCGCACGCTTGGGAAAGGGCTGCCCAAGGAGACGGGCCTAGAGCTGTTGCTCTGCTTGAGTGTGGATGAGGGTCAATGGGGCAAACAGCAGCTCCCATGGTCTGTGGCGGCTGCGGTGGCAGCAGCTCTGGACAGGCCTGGGCGGGTTTTGCTCACCCAGCTGTTGGCTGCAAGATGAGACACAGACACCCCCTCCCCGGGCGGGCATCACTGGTTGAGCCGTGGCTTTGGAAACAACGGCAGGTCACATCCCGGAAAGAGGCTGCGAGAGTGAATTTCAGCTGGAAGCGCACCAGTGACAGTTGTGTCCTGCGCATCCTGGGGGTCAAGGGGTCAAGGGGCGGTGGGAGGGGCAGAAACCAGATGCCCGTCCAGGCGGACTGCTGTTCCGGCCACTCAGTCCTGCTGGCTCCTCTCTCCCCTGACACGAGCAGGGAGACCTGTCAGGGATACAGAAGCTTCCAGGTGTCCCTTAGGCCACTTCAGGTGGGTGCTTTTTAAAGGATCCTTTGCCCTCCCCCTGCACCCTGGAACCACAGGATGCAGCCTCTCCAGATGGTTACCGAGCACCGACTCGGAAGCAGCCCGCAGACCTCCAGCCTTGACACCAGGGGAAGCCCAGGCTCCTCCCCACACCCCACTCCTTCCTGCAGCTAACCCATTTCCCCCTCGGGGGCTTGGCCCCAATCCTCCGGTAGCAGGACGCTCGCCTTTCCAAGGGCTCCAGTGAGGTCCTTCACCAGCGCCAATTCCTCTGCCCCGTCAGGCTTCACCCCTCCCACACCCTCCCCTCCACTGGGCCGCCACCTACCCGCGCTTTACTGAGGCTCCCAACGCCTTAACCCGGGGCAGCCGTGGGGGTGGGGGGGCAGCCGTGGGGGTGGGGTGGGGGTGGGGGGCAGCCGTGGGGGTGGGGGTGGGGGTGGGGGTGGGGGGCAGCCTGCAGGGTTAGACTCGGCCGTGCGCTCCTCCGCGCAGGGCGAGCCCCAGGCCACAGCTGCGCCCACCACGGGGAACTGCGCCGAATTATCCCGGCCCAAGGGGCCGAGGGTGTCCTCCGGCGGTTCCTTTCCTCCCAGACGCTTAGCCCGGGGCCTTTCCCAGCAGGGGTCCCCCTCCCCCGTCAGCCCGGCCGCCCAGCCGCCCACCCCTGCCGGCTTCAGCACGTGGCTCCAGGGCTGCAGGTTCCCTCCCCGCCCGGCAGACCCGCGGCTGGTTTTCAGCCTCTTTCCCCGCCCCCTCCCCCCCACGCCCCAGTGACTTCTCGTAAAAGTCCCGCCGGTCCCCACCCACCCCCGCCCCCCGCGGCCGCGGGGCCAGGGCCGCCCCCTCCCGCGCAGCGCCGCCCCCGCCCCGCCGCCCGCGCGCTCCCCGCCCCCGGCAGTGGGCTCGGCTTCGGGAACTGTTGACTCAGAGGGTGGCCGGCGTCTGACGTCAGCGTGGAGTCGGGCCCGGGAGTGGGGGGCGGGGCGTGGGGGGAGGGTGCCGGGCGCTGGGGCGGGCGGGCGGACCCGGGAGCCGGGTGCGGGGCGCCGGTGAGTGACGCTGCGTCACCGAAGCAGATGCGCCGAGGGGGGTGCGGGGGGGGGGCTCCCCGCTCTGCTGACTCATCAGAAAGCCCTGCGGTGCGGCCCGGGGCGGGGGATGCGGGGAGCCGCCCGGCTGGCGGCCGCCCACGAGGTCCTTCGGGGCGCGCGGGGCTGGAAAACCCCGAGGCTGCGGCGGCAGGGGCGCTGCGGGCCGGGGTCGCCTGCGGCGCGGGCGGGCGACAGGAGGACGGATCAGGTCCCGCACCCTCAGCCACCTGCGGGCGGCGTCTGGGCCCCGCTCCCCTCGCGCAGTTGCCGAGCCTCGGTCCCGGCCGGGGAAACGCAGGGGTGCGGTGCGGTGCGGGCCGGAGGCTGCCTCGCGCACGCCCGAGCGCCCCCCTCCCTTTAAGACTTTGGGGCTGTCTGGGGAGGGGCCGCACCAGCACCCAGGGCCTGGACGCCGGCATTCCCGCCCTCACGCTACCCCGCCCCTGTGGGGCAGAGGCCCGGGTGCTGCAGACAACCACGTGCTGGGTCAAGGCCAGGCCCCAGCCCTTTCCTGTTACTGCTGGCTAACCACAAGGGCCCCGGCGCTCAGGAAATGGAACAGAGGGGCCAGACAGCTATCAGGCAAGGGGATGAGCAGAGAGAGGATTGCTCTGTGTGACTGTCGATCCTGTCCTGGGACAGGGACACATTCGACAGCATTCAAGAAATGTGTAAGGCTCCTCTATGCAAGATGCCACCCACCCCCAATGACAGGTGGGGGAAGGAAGAGTCGCAGAGGGGTCTGAGGGGTCCTCACCCTTCCTGCCTCTACAGCCCGGCCAGGGAGACAGTCCTGGGCGCATCTTGAGCAGTGACAAAATGGGAAGTGGGCTGCAGGCACACACAAGCCCTGGTGGAGCTGGCATTAAGGCAGGGACCTTGAAGAATGATTTGAACAGATGGGGAAAGGACAGACATCCCAAACGCAAATAGATGCCTGGAACCAAAACCTGGAGGCAGGAAAGAGCAGGGTGAGTTCTGGGAATGGCAAACAATCCAGTCGGACTGGAAGAACTGAGGCTCAACAGGAGCGTCAGCGGCCTGGCCCAGCAACACAGATGTGGATCTCAGAAGCAGGCACAGTGGCCCAAGGGGCCCTGGAGCCATGAGGTTCCACCCTCTGCCCCCCGGGCACTGAGTCATACCCGTTCCCAGACCGAAGTCCTTCCAAGAATCCCATCATCTTGCGCAGTCACAGCTGCGGGAGCCTCACTGCCTTGCGTGGCTTATATCAGTTGGTATTTAATACAAATCCTCTTTTGTTCAGATTTCAAATACTTCAGGTAATTGGAATTACCTGGGGATGCTTTAGAAAACAAAAATCTTGCTGCATGGGCCCCCTCCTGGAAATTTGATTTCGTTAGTGTGGGGAGGAGCTCAGACGTTAGCATTCTTTCAGTGGGCATAGGGATGAGAACCCCTGATGCAGATGGTCACCATCACGAGTGTCTGGTCAGGCCCACACCCAGAGCAGGGCCTCCTGGTCTTCAGACTGCCCTGAGCCTGGCCTTGGCAGATCTCCAGGAGCAGTTGGACTCCCTGAGCCGGGACTTGAAATGTGTTTCACAGGCATCCGTTCAGCAGCTGAGGCCAAAATTTCCAACAGGAAGGGAGGGTAAGGCTTCTGTTTGTTTCCCAAGAGCCAAGTGGCCTTTCAAGCCAGTGATAACCACCTCGAACCTCACTGCAGGAGAACCAGGTGTCAGTAGGAACTGCAGCGATTTCCCATGGACTCCGCAAACATGGAAGGGGCCTGGGTGGAGGGGGTACCATCTCCTGCAACACTGGCCCTGAGAAAGGGAAGATGATCCGGCTAAGGACAGATTGGGGATCTGGGCAACCAGGTCCTCCGCTTTCTTCCCTGACAAATGGAGGTGATGATTCCTGCTCCAAAGGTTCTTGTAGATGTCTTGAGATAAATCACTCCAGCATGGAGGTAAATTTCAGGGAGCATTGTTCCTCCAGTTTTGCTAGTAACTCCTTTCACAAATTGAGGGGAAATCCCCAAGTCTGGCCCTCACAGGTCTCTCAGCATTTGTCCACCTCCACTTCCCCACTCTACAGGCTTTGGGGAGGACCCTGAAGCCATATCTGAGGCCCTATGTAAATAAGTTTTTCATCTCAAACACTGCAATCGGAACCCTAGAAAAGCCACACTTAATTCTAGGGTTTGGGCATTAAACCCAAAGGGAAATGTGTCACTGAAATGTTTGTGTTGTCTCCCTTTGAACCCCCATCGCGAGAGGAAACTCAGTAATCAGTGTTCATTGGAATGTCGTCTTTGGCCAAAATGTGGGCAAGCAAGATTGTCAGAGGTCTTGGGAAATGCAGAAGAGGTGCCAGGAGATGGCCCTGTAGGGATGGACAATTTTGCTCCCCCCTGGGATCCCCCCGCACCACCTCGCCCGGTAGCCTCCCAAACTTCCCTGGTGGGGAAGCCTGCGGGTCCACTGGGAAGTGGGTATTCGTTTTCCAATTTTACAGATTAGGAAACTGAGGCCGGCCCGAGGTACTCCTGGGATTCAGTTGTGGCTGGATGGGGCTCCATAAATTCCTTCTGCCGCCGGGGGTGGGGGAGGCCGGACCACCTACTGTGGGGGGGGAGGGGGACCTAGCCGCGCTCCAGAGCCAGGCGCTTCCGCCGCAGGGGTGGCGCCAGAGGCGGCGGCACCGAGGCGCAGGAGGAACCGTGTCCGCGCGCAAAGCCGGGGCCAAGGGCCAGGGCCCCGAGCGCCGGGAGGAGCCACTGCCCCTCCCCCGCCCCACCCGCCGCAGCCGCGTGGGGCCAGGGACGTGGCCTCCCCCTCCCGCGCCTGTTCCCGGCGCAGCCCGCGTCTCGGCTGTCACGTCTCCCCATCCGGCTCCAAAGTACAAGTCGGCCGCTGCCCTGCCAACCCCGCGGAAAGGCGGGGGCGGGGGCGGGGCGGGCGGCGCCGGGGGCGGGGGCGGGGCGGGCGGTGCCGGGGGCGGGGCGGGCGGCGGCCCCTCCCCCTCCCGCGTGGCGCGGGCGGGCCTGCGAGGGGCGGGGCCCCGCCTGCCGCGCCCGGGTCGGCCCAGCCCGCGGGGCGAGGCGCGGGAGAGGCCGCGGCAGCTGGGAGCCGCCCCTGCAGGGCGCTCGGCGGGCGGGGGGCGGGGCGGGGGGCGGGGCGCGGGGCGAGGGGGGCCGGGCGGGGAAAGCCCCGAGTCGTCGTCCCCCCCACCCGGGCGGCGCGCGCGCGGGCGGTGTTGCTGGGGAGAAAAGCGCCGCCGCGGCCCGGCCCCGCCCCAGCCCCGCGCGCGCAGCGCCCTCTGCTGGTGCGTCCTCAGCACTGCAGGGACCCCACCCGCCCCCACGGCGAGGGCCCGACTGCGGAGGCCGAGCGCAGCCCAGGTCTGGTCCTCAGAAATTCGTAAAGATCATCTCTTTCTCTCTCTCCTCCCCTTTAAAAATGAGCCCTGAGCGCTGCTGAAGATGTGGAGGAAAAAAAGTCGCGCAGAATGCCTGTATCTATGAACACTCAGGATTTGTGTGTCCTTCCGGCGTTTCATATTTGCAGGCCCGTGTGCGTGCGCGGGCGCATTCTTTATGGAATAGAAACACTCAGTTCTGTGAACGCAGAGGCCTCGCATCTTCCCCTCGCTCCGCCCTCAGTGTCTGGATCACTGTCTGGCAGAGCTCCGGGTGCTCGAAAGCATCGTTCCCTTTCCCACAAGGGATCCTGCTTGACTGTCAGGATTATCGTTTTTAGCAGACTTAAATTTTCTTTTATGATCCCTGGATCCCATACGAAAGAGGCTGATAGTAACATGGACCACTAGCCTCCTGAGCTAGAATCTGAAGGCCAGATGTGTTTAGAATTCAGAATTATTCAGCGTACACATATAAGGTAACACCCCCCCCCCCATCGGGGTCTGGACAACACCCTGTAATCAAACACACCACATTCCTGTGGCAAAATGTATGACTAGTCACATTAAGTAGGATAAACAAACACTATAAACAGCTTCATGTCAGGTCAGGTTTTGCGACCAAATGAGTTTTCACCACACTAAACAAAAAGCTTTGGGTTTCTAGAACATTTTGAATGTTGAATTTGAAGAGACTGGACCAGTACTAACCTCTGGGACACCCAAAGGTCTGATGACGTGTCTCTGCTATGAGCCGTGTTATCCCATTTCTCAGTCTCTTACACACTTGGGGTGCACGGTAACTCCAGGTAACTGAGGTGCCGCCGGTTAGATGTGAATGACTGTAGGGCAGGGGGTGTGAAGACTTGTAATCCCCTCCTTCCATGCTCCCAGCTGCAAACCAGAACGGGCCAGCACTTTCATGGTGACACCTTCCCCTTCCTGGATCCACTTCCAGGGCTATGCTTGTCTCCATGAATCCCACCTGGGGATTTTGAAAGAAAAGTGGCTGAACTCCCTCCAAAGACCCCCACCCACCCAGAGCACTACTGTGACCCAAAGAGTGCCACTGTCACTTCTCAAGACGAGTGTGGGAACCAAGACATTTGTCCCCTAGCAGTCATCAGTTGTGCTATATGCAGCCTCTCCAAGCTCCAGACTGAATGTCCAGCCTCCTGCTCTCGTCCACACTTGATTCCCATCCCCAATTCTCATCTCAAGTGCAACAAGCCCAAGACCACACTTCCAAGCCTTTCCTCAAACCTGGTCCTCCTGCTGCGGCCCATGTCGGTGACCGAGCCCGTGATCCATCCTGAGCAGCTGGGAATGGAGAGGCATCTGCCATCCGCTTCTCCATCTTCATCCGGCTCACGTCAAGTCTTGCCCGGTTCCCTCTGAAACGGCCCTTCGACCCTTCCTTCCCTCCAGCTCCGCGCCCCCATCCAGTCCCAACACAGGAGCCTAACCAGCTTCCACTTCCAGCTCTCACTCTGCTCAGGTCCTTTCTCTGCAATGAAGCCCGACCAATCCCTTTGAAACACAAAGTCAATTATGTCCTACGGACTCCGGGGCCCACCTCTCTTAGGATAGAAATAGATACCCATTCAAAAGGCCTGCAGGGCCCTGCTCCATGCTTGTGTTAGAGGAGTCTCTAAGCTCCAGGGGTACTGGCTTTCTTTCTCAGGCCCTTGACTTCCCCCCCCACGGCTTTGGCCCATGCTGTACCCCTCGGTGGAACGTTCTCCCTCCATCTCTTCATCTAGTTACTCCAGCTCTTCCTTCACATCCCAGGGCAACTATCGTTTTACCAGGAAATCTTCAGATCAAGCTAAACACCCATCAGTGCTCTTCGGCACAGCAGGCTGCTCCTTCACGTCTGCGACCCCTCCTAGCCTTACAGGCGTTTGTTGACTTGATCCATGCCCGTCTCCTTCAGGACACTGTCGTGTCTGGTTTGCCCGTCCTGTTGTGCCAGCACCTGGCCCAGCACCTGGCCCAGCATGTGGCATGAAGTAGGCGCTTCATAAACATTTGTTTGATACCTGTGTGCATGAGCGTGTGATGACTACTCTGCCCTGTTTGCTTGCCCCTGGGGTAATATGTGTTCTGCTCACCCCTCCTGGGACAAGCCCAGGAGAACCAGAAGCGAGTTCGTTCATCTATCCAACGGCATCTGCTAAGTGCCGGGCTCTGGGAATATGAAAAAGATGCAGCCCGTGTCCTCAGGAGCTTCCGAAAGATAGCACAGTGAGAAACCAGTTGACTGCTTTCAAGATCTTCTTAACTTTGGCCCTAGCTGGTTTGGCTCAGTGGTTAGAGGGTTGCCGCCCCCCCCCCCCCCCCCCCCCGACTGAAGGGTCCTGGGTTTGATTGTGGCCAAGGGCACATACCTCAGTTGCAGGCTCCAGCCCCAGTCTGGGCATGTGGGGGAGGCAACCAATCAATGTCTCTCTCTCTCTCTCCCTTCTACACTCTCTGAAAAGCAATGGAAAAAATATCCACAGGTGAGTATTAAAAAAATAAATAAAAAGGCAGTACTTCCAAAAATTGAACACCTCATTAAAAAAAAAATCTTAACTTTTAAATCACACAAAAAAAGACCCATTGAACTAGCAAAGAATCAGCCACAGGGAACTTTCCCCACAGATAAAATGTCCCTTCTTTGAGCCTAAACAAATCAGCAAAGGTCCCCATTCTCCCAACCAACCAGTCCTACTTCTTCTCTGCTTTGCTAGCTGCCTCAGCCACCCGGCCCTCCAAAAAGCCCATCCTAACCCTCTCAGACTGAGAGGCTATGAAGGCTTACCTGGAGTGTGGGCTCCTTGGATGCATCGATCTAAGGAAACTGGGCTTGGTGTGGCCATAGGCATGTCCTTGGTGGGCCTCATCATCCAACTTGGGAGTTCAAAACGCACCTGAAAAAAGCCACATCCCTTGAGCACCCAGGTCTCTGGCCTTTGGTTCCATTGCCTCACACCCAGGAATGCCGGTTCACACTGGGCTCAGAAGCTGTTATAACTGGAAACCTGTACTTTTGAGATTTGCAGTGAGTGGCAAAGGCTCTTGCTGCCAGCTTGGGGAGGGGGGAGGGGAGGAGTGAGGCAGGAATCACCTCTTCCTTCTGGCTCCACCCACCTCAAAACCCACTGCAGCAATGAATGCGAAGGGCAGAGATGCAGGGGCACTCGTGACCTTCGGAAACATGCTTTTACTGCGACATGCAATCAGCTAAGTACACTGAGAAAAAGTCTGTCTCAACTTCCAGGGCATTGTGAGCAAAAGTGATCCACAGGCTCCCTCTAGTGGGAGAATCTGCCACTGCTGCCCAACCCCTGAGCTCTTCCTGAGCTGCATTCCTGAAGCCTGACAGGTCTGAGCTCTTCCCACCAACAGCAACTGCATGGGGCCTTTGTCGGAGAAGCACTTTGAGCCTAATAGCCCTTCAACTCTACTCTTAGCAGGGTGAAAATAAATCAGTTCTACTACGTTTTGAAGCCACTTTGTTTCAGGGTGATTTATTAGGGATCAGTGTAACGATAACAAACTTCATGACTCCTAACCTAATTTTTGTCTTATAGAAACACCAGGGAAAGCAGAAAGCTGCACCCAGTTGAATCAAACTGTTTAGGGACATACAAAGTGCACATTCCTCAATTATCTATCAGCTACTTCGGTTCACCAACTGATACAACTTCCCATCATTTCCGGTAACCCTCCTCCCACTTCACAAGCTGCGACCCTTCCACAACTGTGGGTCTTTCTCAAGGTAAAGTGCTACAGTGATTGTATATTTATACATTTCATGTGTAAAACTGTACTGTTTGGTTGTATCAATATTGTAATGTTGCACTGACAAAGTTTGAGTGTTTTGCTCTGAACCCCGCTGTTCCCATCAGCCCACTGCGATTTCACAGTGTAATGATTTTTAGGAAAGATCCCAAGTTATAGTGAAACTCACTGCACTTAGAAGGCAGCGGGCATAGCATCATGCCACTTGGAAGTAAAACTTGCCCCTTGAATGTGGATGAACTTCTATGCTCAGCTCTACAATTTTTTGCCCTTCCCTGACCTTTCCATCAGACTAAAATATTCTAGACCCAGTTCTTATGAGGGCATAAAAAAGGTGTATTAGCTAAACCCATTCTTCTTAAGAAATATTTCTCTTTATTGACTTCAGAGGGAGGGAGAAACATGATGAAATCACTGACCGGCTGCCTCCTGCACGCCCCCTACTGGGGATCGAGCCCGCAACCCCGGCATGTGCCCTGACTGGGGATCGAACCCTCCTGGATCCTAGGTCGATGCTCAACCGCTAAGCCACGCCCGGCCAGGCAACCAAACCTATTCTTAAGCAGCACTTTTAAATGTTGCTTTTCTTTTGGGAACCACTAGAGTTCTTTGACTGACAAATACTTGACAGAGGGATGTAACTGAGCACTGAAACAAAGTGCCTTCAGTGCATTAAAACTAGTTTGTAGCCACAAAAGCTCAGGGTATGTGGAACTAAGTACTGCATAAGTTACAGCCTATAAGCATACCACTCATTAAGCTCAAAAAGAACAATTTTAGATAAACGCAGAAATTAAAACACTGTGTCACAGTATGTCACTATGATAAAAGGATTGTTGGTTCAAGTCAAATGTTAAAATACTGTCATATACTATTCCTGTAACTTTGAGCAAAAACTTAACTTTTTTCTATTTTGGGTTATCAGAATACCTTTAAAATCCCTCCTAAATGAGGTGCCATGAGGCAGATGGAGATCATTTGGTCTCCCAAAATCTAAAAGGCCTGTTTACTTGCCATCAAGGTTTATGCATCTGGTTATACACTGAGGGGCACAGCAAGTGGTGAATGCGCTATGCTTTTTCTTCCTGAACTAAAAGGGAGTTAAGGGGAGAAACACGACACACAGGCAGATTAGTAAATTACTCAGCAGCTGGAGGAAAGAGTCCCAAGCAGGCAGTAGGGAAAACAGTGAATTCTAAGAGGTGCAGGAACTGGCCAGTCCCGACCTCTGACAAAGACATCTCCTGGAAGTCTTAGCATTCAAATCCCAGGTCCTTAGTTCTATGCTGCACAGCTGGGCAAGAGCCCCGTCACTCGGTCAGACTGGACACTGGTCTAGAGGACAAATGGGCCTCTGGAATGGTGGACACTAGGCACCACTGGGGGCAGGACTGTCCTACTGTACAGTGCACGGAAGCCCAACCCTCTGACCTCACTTGGCTTCTGGACACTGGCAGATGGCCCATCACCCTTCAGGCAGGACGTTGAGAATTAGCAGACTTCAAAATGATATGTTTCCCCAAGTAAGCCACCAGGACAGATCACATTGTTTCAGCTGACAAACTGTACTCACAGCTTTACTCCTTACTAGCCACTCTTCAACTCAGACACAAGGGTTACCAGACACCTGAGGAACACCTCTACCCATGAAGATACAGACCAACTCAAAAACAAAGTAACAATTTGGAGAAAAACTAACTAGAACTTGGGAGGGGGAGGGAGGTGAGGAGGGAAATGCCTAAAATTGCACACTTAGCTAAAAGGTGAAGAAATTAAAAATAAAAGTTGACTTAGAATATGGAGCTGAGAAAGCAGAGCAATTTGAGACAGAAAACAGATGGGAGGAAATAGAGAATTAAAATCCCTAAACTTGTAGCCAAGTCCCCTCCTCTGCATCCTGCTGTGGTGACCAAGCTGCAGGCATGGGCACGCCCTAGATGAAGTCTGGCATTATTTAGGAAAATAATGAATTATTTGGAAGCTGAAGTCCAAGACAACACACAAAATGAGCATGACGGATAGACTGAGCCTTCACTGCCATTAAAAAAAGTTTGCTCAGCCTGTTTCCAATAGACAAAACCCAAATCCTTGAGCTGTGTAACAGTCCAAGTGCCTTGAGCTTGGAGTGGTTTCGTGTTCCCCTAGCCACACCCCTTTCTGGGTGAAGATATGTACCGATTAAGACACACGTAGCACCAACAATCTGTAGCCAGCAAATGATACACCCAATTCCTCAGTACATTTAAGAGGAAGAACTGCTGCTTTTCAGGTTAGCTTTAACTTACCCAAATAGTCGTACATTACCATAATTTCTTCAAACTTAGAGCACTTTCCTATTTCTATACTTTTCCTGCCCCGAATTAGCAATCACAAGAAGCTAGGAAAATGTTCAACCCAAACAGTCCATGACTCAAATTTGATTCCAGTCCCAGGTCAGCCTCCAGCTCGTGGCCAGTGAAGACCAGAACTAGTTTTTTACTCCCGGCCATTATGAAAGCCTGCTCCTGCAAACACACCATATTTCTCCTCTGCCTTCAGGACAGGCAAGAATTAAACTATTTGTAGGATTTATTCACAACTGGAATGTGGAAGACTATTATTCTTTTTCCAATTTCATACTTTGAAGCCAAATAAGCCGCCTTTGCTGATTGAGTTGCTAACTACAATGAGGAAATAGAGTAACTCCCCTATTAAAGGACAAATTTGACTGCGATGTGCCTTTTTCAATCCAGTATTTGCATGGAATGGTGCTCATGTTTAGTTGGAATATCTAGCCCAATTTTATAGATTATTTCACTATGTCTAAATTCAAAATTGTTAGGAGGCTGACTCAATGTGCCTAGAAAATGTGGCCCGAGAAACATCTTAGTGCTCACGTATGTATTGGATCAAAACCTTCATTGTTCCATGTATTTGTAATGCCCAGCATCCTTTCACCAAATTCAATTAGCTGCCCTGTAATTAAGATTCTGAAAGCATGCTTGGCAAGCCAATATACAAAGCTGACATGAAATTTCAACTTTCTTTCACAATAGAAGCCATCAAAATAAAAACATAGGGAGGAATAAAAACATTTTATCTGTGTATTCAGAACCACACACGTTACCTTTACAGTTCAATTTACTATATAGAAATCATTTGGGTTTCATATTCAGTTAAATTCTGAACTGATTACAATATTGTAAATTAAAAAAAGATTGTTACATTAATTCAGTACTTTTTCAGCATACAAATTGAAATACATAAGTTCAAATTCAGATTTATGGCAAACAGTCTTCAAATACAATACAGACATTTCTCAGTCACCATATCATTCACGTGACTCTGCAACTCTGAGCTGCTACACACAGAACAGCTCGCCTGTGAACATGGCGCAACCGACCTGCCACAAAGCTCAAAGTTGTAGTCAAGCCCAAGACTAAAAGTTGTAATAACATCTTTTAAAAGATCTGGCATTTCTGGACCAAAGCACAATATGTAAAGAAGGTTGGGAACAATTCCTCCTTATTACGGTTAAAAAAAGTTGCATGGTAGCTTGGAATTTTGCATAAAACCCCGTATTTCCCAAGGTATAAGATGACAATGGATTGGGGCCCTAAATTTTTTTTATTAGTAGAACCCATAAAATTCAAATGGGCATTAATCAAATCAATAAATATTAAGCACCTACTGGTTTAAGAGATTGAAATTTATTAAGAGATTCATGATCAATTTCTTCCCACCTTGAAATCAAGGTGTAAAAACCAGCTATTAAGTGCATTCCAAACTTCTCTTATGCAGCACAGGTAGAATTTTCTGTCCATTGGCACCAAAGTGAAGTCACATTTCCTCTTGGGAGACAGAAATTCCACGTCTGAACACAGAGTAAGTTGGGAAAATGACCCCTTGTTATTTTGTTACCACTGTGATTCTGAGATCTAGGATTGGTTACCAAACACACTAGCAGTGAGCGAAGCAAACTCCTGGCAACAACTGTCAGGTTAGTGACGCTAATTCCCTTCCCCCCCAATCACCATAAAATTTTAGTATGAAAAGAATGAAAAGCAGTAACTAAGCTGAACAAATGGGAAATAAGAAACTAAATGATTTGCTAAGTAACAAAACAAACCCCTAAAGTTTGAAATCACTGCAACTGCGAAATTGAAAATAGGTGTGTTTCAGCCCCTCACAACTCTGAATTTAAATAATATTCGGTGCAAAAGAGCATCAGGTTTCTGGATATAGATGTAGCCCTTCTTAAAGTTTTAGTGTGCTACAGAGTTTTCTGCAATTTCCATTTCCCTCCCTCCAGTTTTATTCAAAGTATTTAATAGAATTGTCCACTTCAGCCAAGAGATTGTGATTCAAAGATTTACTAAGTTACTCTATGCATTCTATCTATACAGAAACACCTATTATTACAATTGGTTTATGCAGGATTAACATTTTTGGTGTTAAAATTGTTAAACATCATGCTTACTGCACATCAACTCTCCATGATGCATCTGAACTTCACAATGAAACATTTTATTTAAATTACTAGTTAAATAACTAAAAAATGTAGAGTCAAACTAAATTTAAGTGGGCTATAAAAGAAAATAACCATCAAAACAGTCCATATACACATCTATTTCAAAACTACCTTTGCTAGCTAGCCCCTTTCCCAAAGTTTTAGCCTGAAAAAACAGTAAAATCTACACAAAATTTTATTGCAATCATACAAGGGTTACATTAGGTCAAATACAACAAATACTATGATGCAATTTTACATTTATTAAACTACAGTTCAAAGCACAAATTTACACATTCTAAATACACTAAACATATCTAATGAAATCACAATGGTCTTTCACTGACATTTGATATATGTGGGTGAAAGACATTAACTTTACAAGACTTTAAACACGAATCCTTAGTATAAAAACTGTGTACTTGTATGTAAACGATTTAATGGGGAACCCAATTAATGGGCTTCCATCTCCACTAAGTCATCCATTTTGTTGCATATTTTATTTTAAACGCTTAAGGGGTAGAACAAACTGGTAAGTTTAAATCTGGATACATCATCTAAATCTCCCAATTAACCCCCAATGAATTAATAGATGAGAGCTGATTTTGTCTGGTCCCAAATAGCTATTACTAATAGTTTGTTTCAAAGAGAATTAATAGAATAAGATTGTTTGAATTTTTCCACACTGGAATGTAGACCAGACAAGTTTAACCTGCAACTTCAGATCTAAAGAATTGTTAATGCCTGTTTAAGCTTCAGTGGAAAAGCTGTCTTCTTGGCTCAGCTGGATACAAGAAGGCACAAAGAAGAAGTTCTTCATCATTGTGTCTGCAGTAATTCCAGCATCTTGCATCTCATACCTACATAAAAAAAAAAAGATAAGTATAATTCTGAATTTATGCACCAAGACCTAAGAAACAGACAATAAAATATATTTCAAGAATCCTTAAAACATGAACATTTTGCTATTACTTGTAAGTTATGCATCCATTACAAAATTAAAATTAGCAAACATTTTGTCACCTCAAATATGCAATTTGCTTTAAAATAAAAACACCTTACCAATCACTGAATGACATCATGTAATAAATAGCTGGTCTCTGGAAATCATTAAAAGCAGATGGTTCATGGAAAGAATCTGCTCCCATGTTATCAAAGATAAGCCAATCTCCCACATTCAGCTCAGGCAGAAGGCAGCTTTCCACAATTTGATCAAGCTCATCACAGGATGGACCCCAAAGGCTGCTTGTAAACAGAGGCTCATCGTCCTTGTATTTCTGTAGGAAAGAAAAGGTTTTTGAAAGATTAAGTTTTCACTCATGTAGGCACTGAATTTGAGATAGGTAAGAGCATTTTTCACTATCTCAGATTCAATGTGCCCATGGAAGGGAAGTCTAGAGCCAGGGGAAGTGGTACTCCTCCTTCATGCCATCTAAAGCAAGACTTAGGCCAGAAATAACACAAGTCCACAAAAAAGGGCAATATTCCCTAGCCTAAAATTTCTCCAAAAATTAGGATGCATCTTAAAAAAGTAACAGCTCAATTTACAAACTGCCAAATGAGCAGATCTGATATTATTCATAACAGAACTTGCCTTGTGAACCTCTGGAATGGTATTTAAGTCCTCCGACAGTTTACTTGCAAAAGAACCATAAACACCATCATTCATATAATACACAAAGGCTGGTTCATCACTTCCGGTTTTTTCTACTGAAATGAAGAAAAATGAAGGCAAATTTATAGTAAAATATCTAATACAGTAGTTATGAAATGCATATCAAATACATCGAAAATTTCTTTGTCTTGTGAACCTCTGGAATGGTATTTATAGTTTTCACATCTTGAAATATTTAACTTAAAAAAAACCACAGATATATACTGACATATCTTAAACAAAACTGCTAGCCTAAAAATCAATGCATTTCACAAAGAAAGATAACCAAAGAACAAAAAAGTGCCCTACATCATTCATAACCATGTAAATGCAAATTAACACTTAAATGAGTTATCACCACCACACAATCAATGAAGGTGGGGAACAACCAGAACCTGCCAGTGGAAGGGTAAAACGGTAACACCACTGTGATATCCAGAAACACACACCTTCTGTGTACTCTAGGCTTAAGCAAGTGAGAGAGAAATAATGGGAGCTAGGTTTCTCACTGTCAGGAAAGGGACTTAAAATAGGGAAAGGGGGAAAACCAAAATGTACCTTGTGGTATATTACACTCACAGCTTTTGATATACAAATGTATTTAAGAAATTAAAAACTTAAAAGTGCCCGGCCGGGCGTGGCTCAGCGGTTGAGCCTCCACCTAGGATCCTGGAGATCGAAGTTCAATTCCCAGTCAGGGCACCTGCCCGGGTTGGGGCTCAATCCCCAGGCGGGGGCGTACAGGAGGCAGCTGATCAATGACTCATCATTGATGTTTCTCTCTCTCTCTCCCTCTCTCTGAAATCAATAAAGATATATTTTGGGGGGGGGGGCATGACAAAACTTAAAAGTAAAAAAGACACTCTTACTCTTGCTCATTTAGAGGAAAACGCAGCATTAGAAATAAGTCTCCTTAATGTCGAACAGTACTTCCTACACATTATTTAAAAAGTGACACTTCTGCTGCCCTAGCCTGTTTGGCTCAGTGGTTGGAGCACTGGCCCAAGGACTGAAGGGTCCCAGGTTCAGTTTCGACCAAGGGCGTGTACCTCGGCTGCAGGCTCAATCCCCAGCCCAGGTCAGGGTGTGTGCGGGAGACAACCAACTGATGTCTCTCTCACACAGATGACTCTCTCTGAAAAGCAATGGAAAAAATATCCTCAAGTGAGGATTGGGGAAAAAAAGGTGATACTTTCTAGACTGTCTAGTGCTTTTTGGTTGGTTTGTCTAGAGACAGATTAAAAGGACTGTTGGCCTAAGTATGTGGCAGATTCTCTCTGTGACTCGTGTGACAGAAAAACATAACAGAAGTATCAGATGAAAACACTGCTGAACAAAGGAGAATCAACTGCCTGTCTCACATCAGCACCAGAGGACGGGAGTCAGGCGGCCTTATGGTCACTTTGAAAAGCTCCCTGACTGCCTATAGCTGACTGAAGATCACCCACAACTTTATAATCCATAAAATGTCCTGCAGTATAATTACACTTTAGTGTGATAAATTTATCTTCAAAATATCTGGAATTATCTACTAACAGAAAAAAACTAAACTTTGTAACTTACCTCCAGAGGAAAATTTATCACTTTCAACAACTTTCTTTGCAATGATATTAACTGCAAGTGTAAATGCAGAAGACACGTAATAGCTTCCAGGTTCTGAAATTATCTTAATGCCAGATCCTTCCGGAAAGTAGACATCCAATAAAGGGCTGATAACATGATTAACCTATGGATTTAAAATCCCACATTACGGTTTCAATACTAGATTGGATTAATTCAAATTACAGACTGTGAAGCTGTTATAGTCAAGCAATTAAGCAGGCTCTTAAGTCAAATTTTATCAGAATGTCAGTAATTAAAAATTGTAACTCTAATGGCAAATACCTACTGGTGATTATTTAGCCATGTTTCTGTCTAGCAACAAGGAAGCAAAATTTCAACTCAGTTTCTCGGTATTAAAGAATGTGGGAAGGAGGGCAGAGCAAGAAGGTAAGGAGTGATGTACACCTGGATAAAACAGCCTAAGCTATCCAAATTGTGAATTAATTTGTGCCATCAAGTAAATAGTTCATAAGAGCACAACTGAATAGAAACTTTTTTGTGATAAAAGTTATTATACTACAGAGTTACTTTTTTTTTATTTTTTATTAAACTTACCAAAGTTAGTTAGGTCTTCTTATTGCCTATTTTCTTAGAATCAGATTTTAAACAGATGTTACAGGCTTTTAGTTCCTGCCACTGTAAAAACCCTAGTCTATACATCTATCACTTAAGTAGCAAACAATGAGAGATTATTCCAGTATGTCCGTCCACTAAACAAAGTTTACCTCTTCCAATTGCAATTCAGTTCCTGTGAAGCCTCCACCAATGTCTAAGATGTTCATCGTGAAGCCAAATTCTCCCTAGAGATGAAAAAGGTACTTTAAATGCTTTCCCAAATTGCAACGAATATAGGAACATTTTGTTGTTTTTTTGTTTTTTTTAAAATACATCTTTATTGATTTCAGAGAGAGGAAACGAGAGGGAGAGAGAGAGACAGAAACATCAATGATGAGAGAGTCATCGATCAAGCCCACAACCAGGCATGTACCCTGACCGGGAATCAAACCCTGATCGCCTGGATCCCAGGTCGACGCTCAACCGCTGAGCCACGCCTGGCTGGGCTATAGGAACATTTTGAAAACCCCCTTCCAGGGAGATAAATATCTGTTCTGACCTTTAATACCTCAAGTTTTTTGGTTCCTAACAGAAGCAGATTAATTCAATGTTATATATGTTGCCTGTACTGTCTTGTAGACAAGTTACTATTTAATCCCTTCACCTAGTTTTAAAATGTGACTGTATGAAACTGTTTAGTGTAAAAAAATAAGGCGTGTGTCGTAAGTAAAATGAGAATACTTCAGAGATAGAAAAACACTGAATCGTAGTCTAACATTCTGATTTAAATATCAAAATTTAAGGAAAAAACTTACAGCCATGTCAAACACACATCGAGCATCAGATAGAGCATGTACATATACTTGAGATTCTTTGCAAGCACTTGAAACATGAAATCTGAAAGAAATAAAGTAATAAACTTAGAGCAGCAGCATATTTTAGAGGCACTTCCTATAATTCCTTTCAATTCTCATTCACCATATTGACACAAGTATTTACCTTAACCTTACCAAATATTTCAAGTATTAGAAGCAATAGCCTCTTTATTATCAAGTAACAATACTTAACAATGAGTTATCAGTCATGATTCAAGGCTATCAGATTTTGGGGTGGGGGGATGCTTTTTGTATATATGGTAGAGTAACAAGCTCCACCAATAAAATTGTGTCACAAAAACCTTCAATCTGAATGTGTAATTTTATCTGACAAAATAAAAAAAGTATCTATTGTGAAATACAAATGAACATTAATTCAGCTATTACTGATATATATACTTGTTAAGATTACTTATTAATATTAAGTGATATAGATTGAGAATACTTAAACTTAATTAAAGTATGATTCTGACCCTGATTGTGGCAGTAATTACACAAATCTGTTAAAATTCACAGTATAAACCCAAAAAAGTAATTTCCCATTTTCCCTGTTAACTTAATAAAATTTAGTTGAATTATGTAAACTCTCAAATATATGTCAATATTGTCACCTAAGACAGTGAAGTGCCCCTGAAGAATTAAAAAAGATGAAAAAGTCTTAAGGATGGGAAGAAAAATTAAAATGACACAAGGTACAAGTTGAATGCCATTTGGCAGCCATTAAAATTCCAGAAAATTCCCTCCATTCAATTTAAAAGATGATTTAAATGAATCATTTAAGTTTTTATTTTTCTATTTATCTCTTAATAGGAGAGGGTAAGACAGAGGCACAAAATAGTATGAAGGGTAAAGCATATTTAGTTTTTCCTAAACTAAGGGGAAGGAAAAGAAATATGTAATTGGAATTTGAATCTGTGAGTTCATACAAATAAAGTCTTAAATAATCTTAAGACAAAGATTATCACCATAAAATGAAGTTTAAACCCAATACTCACTTAACCCCAATAACCTGGACATCAAGTTCCTTAGCACATTCCAAGATATGCCTACAGTTCTTCAGGGTTGTGCCAAACTTCACGTTACCCTCTTCACCTCCAGTGGTATCTTCTGTTGCAATATGTAGTAAGACCCTAAGAGAAGGGAAGATGATTGGGGCAGAGTTGGTTTACATCATCATCAGCACATGTGAAGCCTGAAGATTGTAGGAATTGTTTTCATTATGTTGCCAGTGCTCCCAAATCCAGCGACGGATGAATCAAGTGAACCTAATGAAAAACAATCCTGTACAGAGAAAAAACTAGCAATTAGGGCCTAAAGCATGAAGCTTACAAGGACGGAATTTGGGAAATGCAGGAAGTTAAGACTGTTGAAGCAGCAAGGGTAAGTAGGGCTCTGTAATGAAAGACATTACTTTCAAATGAAGTCCATCAGTCCATAAATCCACCTGGAAAGACTAAATTGAATAGCAATGCCATCATGGTTTTTCAATAAAAGCATCAGGACTTCAAATGTTTCAGATTTCCTAAACTATTCTAGTGATTAACCTTCCACCCACTTATTCTGAACATTCCTATTAATCTCATATCTAACAAAAAAATTGGAAAGCACGGAGTTATTTTATTTGTCTAAAAAGCAGCCTTTTAGACTACTAATTCAAATCTATTTAGTATTTCCCTTCAAACCATGACACGCTAGACAAAATGGTCATGAGATCTTCAAGTAATTACAAAACCACTAAAAACTGCAAATACACAAAGCTGTTTCCCGAAGGAAGTGTTGGTGAATGACTAATGATGAGAGGGCAAGTCTGATAAAAGCAAAATTATTCATATCTATGGGGAGAATCAACTCTAATGTATCATTCACTTTACAATTAAACACAGTAAGCACTCCATCCAAATCAGGGCTTGTCTTCAGAAGATCATGGAACAGGAATTTTTCAGAGAGACAGGTTCCCTAGAATTTTCCAAAAAAGCCCAAACAAAGGTTTTCTGGGTAATCAATCCTATCAGGATACCTTTCTTAGGACACCATTAACTTCACGAAGTATAAATATATAAGGAAAATACAGATGATACACATTTCCAGGACATGTAACATAACTCATTCGAAGTAAGCAAAAATTTTGTGCTAATACAATATACTTTTACTATATTTTGAAGTCCTCTTGACATACCAATTCATGACATTATTTTTGCCTTAAAACTTTTTGCTTTTAAAAAGTAAAATTTTTAATTTAAAAAACAATCTTGGGATGCATACAGGAACAAGTAAAAAAAAAAAAAAATCACACTTCCTCTTCAAATAGAGATGTGGGCTTTAAATCATTCAAATCACTAAGGACAACCATTCAACAACTATGGCCAAGGCCAGATTATATCCTTAGCTAACCAGGAAAAAAAGCAGACCAAAATACATCCTGTTCCCAACATGACACAACAATAAAGGTTAATGTGGCTATAAAAATATAGCTGTGGCCCTAATTTCATTATCCCACTACCCGCATCTTCCTCAAGTTAAAGATTATAAACTCATGCCCTAACTGCCCTTATCTCATCCCAACTCCACATGAAGGGTCAGAAGTAGTCAGCCAGTAAAACAATATTAGCCTTTTCCAAATAGAAACTTTAAATGTATTAAAATGATTATAATACGTCACTGCTCTACATTACTGCTTCTTTTTCCCAGGCTAAAGACAAACCCAAACCCTAACAAACAAGTAAGATGATATACCCAGGTACTAAGTTGTACACTTACTTGGCATTTGGGTGATTACGTGCAATTTTCTTCAATTCAGCTTCACTGTCACATGTCATGATGTTCACTCCAACTTTTGCTGCATACTTTATCTGAGACACTTGCTTGCAAGGACTTACGTAAATGATGTTTTCTGGAGCTACACCCAATTCTTGCACTAAAGCCATTTCAGTCTATAAAAATAAATTTTAAACTGTCATCTAAAAGGCACAATTTCTATCACTTTTCATTCAATCACTACCTTATATTTTTATTTTTTGGTTAAATTCAAGTTACATGAGGTTAAATTAGTATTACATAATGTCACAGTTTATATTCTGGTAATGCTTACTATACTACCCTGTGTTAAAAACTTTTAGAAGGTATAATTACCATCAGAGAAATTTCATAGTTTAGAACATTACTTTACTTGTTATTAGAAGTAACTTGGTCTAGAGCTAGGTCTAGCCTAAGAATGTGGAATAAAAAGGTTTTGGTTAAAGATAAAACTTTTAAAAGTCTCACCTCATTAGAACGTTCCTCTCATTGATACTACACTTTTAAAAAAATTACCAATTACCATATTAGGCTGCAAATTCAAACAAAGAGTTTAAAAACCCATCCAAAAGTCAAACTCCCTTTAAGTTTTTCTCCAACTGTTGAAGGCAAACCAAAGTTAGAAAGTGTATTTTTAAATGTTGATGTTTAATGACAAAATAATGAAAAAATACTTACTTTACTGGAACAAGCAAATCCAGTTCCAAGAGCTGCCAAAATCTCGAGTACAGCTGGAGTAGAGTTGCACTTTACTGTGTAGAATGGCTTTATCTGAGCCAGTACATTCTGCCACTGACTGTGTTTCTTCACAATCTTTCCAAGATCTCCCACAAAAAATGCATTTTTCCCTGTCTATTATGGTTATGAAAAGAAAAAAAAAGAGAATCAGAACTATTGAAAATAGAAGACAATAGGAAAGAACCTGTTTTCCCTCCACAAATGAGCCATATTATCTATTATTTACACACTGTGCTTCAAGGCTTGCGAATAATGAAGCTAGACTGAGCAAACAAAGAAGAATCTAAACACACTTGTTCTTTAAAAAACTTTTTGCTATGCTACATTGTGGCATATAAAATATTCTCTACTTTGATTTAAAAAATATTATAAGGACTTTCTATTTCAGAATTGCTTCAATTTTACTTTTTAGGAGTAGAGGGGAAGGAGATCACCTATTTCCTTCCATGCTATTTAAAATAGGCCTACTTTGCCCAGGCGGCATGGCTCAGCGGTTGAGCATCAAACTACGCATGATCCAGGAGACTGAGGTTTGATTCCCGGTCAGGGCATATGCCCAGGTTTCGGGCTCAATCCCCAGTAGGGGGCATGCAGGAGGCAGTCGGTAGATGTATCTCTTTCATTCGTGTTTCACTGGAGATGTATCTCCCTCCCTCTCCTTTCCTATCTAAAAATAAAAAAATTTTAAAAATTAAAAACCCCAAAAACCTCACAAAGCCAATATTATTGCCTTATATTCTTTAAACATATTTTTGAAAATGTATACTACTGGAATATACTGACCAGGAAATAGACATGACCGGAAATTATGGGCTATGTGTGGCAGATAGGGGACGGTTTACTGAAATCACCCCATCCTTACAAGATATGCCATTTCTAATGTTCTGAAGAAATTTTTTTACTTCAATGTGAAAAAAAATAAGGCAATTACAGGTACTAGCAAAAAACCCAAGATACTCAGTTGTAAACCACCCTTGAACCATACAATTAAATAAGGCTGCTAAGAGAGCGTAGGCCTAACTCTCACTAAATGTTACTAAATATGGGATAATTTAGACTATAGTACAAGAATGGATGAAAAAAGCCTGTCAAATGTCATGAGAGAATTAACTGAAGAATGACTTATTAGTACTGTTCAATCTATTCTATAGCCAAGTATCACTTCCCTCACCCCAAGAATTTTGATGGCAGCGTAAGACAGAAATAAAGGAACTTTGCTGGGGTGTGGGAAGGTGAGCACATCTATAAAAGTCAAGATAAGAGTTTTTTGGTTTTATTTTTCTCCATTTCCCTACCCCTAGGAGAATAGTTTTTTGTATCCTATTACTGAACACTAGCAACATGAAAACAATTCAACAAATTTGGGGAAAATGGGAAATCAGCTCCAACAATGAAACAAATTATATCAGTAAGGCGATAAACAAAAATAATTCTATCAATAAGTACGAAACAAAAATAAATGATCGTAAGTAGTAGTTAATATGATTCTATAGCTTGACACTTGGGGCACTAGAGTGTAAGCATTCAATATAAATTATCAAATTCTCAGTCAACGTACACAAGCAAGATTATCTGGAATATAAATTAAGATCTAAAGCATACAGTTGAGGAAAAAACCATGGACTGAGGATAGCTCACAACATATTAAAATAAAATATACAAGAGCTAGGTGCTAAAAGGCACAGCAGAGAAAGGTCTATCAGGGAGGTTTTTTTTTTAAAAAAATGTGGACTGGAAAGAAAACCTCATCCCTACTCATGGGGAGTGTTGTTAAGGCAACCTAGGAAAAAAAAAGACAACTTGGAAAAGTTACCATTTGAACAAGGCAGTTTTATTAATTAACATCTTGGAAATAAAGCATTGGTGTTTCAGAATTCAGAAATCTGAGATATGTGAGCTGGCACACTTACCAGGGTATGTTCATTAACATGGTTATCAATAACATCTCCAAGGTTTGTTCCTTCATCCAACAGGCTAACGATGTAGTTTGCATCGTCAATGAATCCTTTCATCTCAGCCGTATTCCACAAAGCCGAAAGTCATAAACCAGGAAAAACAAGAGACGGGCCACCAAGCCTTATGTCTGGGTCCTTAGAATATGCAACAAACTGTCAAAACAGAAGTTATTTCAAAGTCTGTATTATTTCAGTAGTTAACCTTAATGTGTGAGTTGTCAGTGAAAGTGTGGTAAGTGCCTGACTTAATGAGGAATCTGTGTGATCACTCAACACTTTCAGAAAAGCTTGATCACTAATATCCTTTAGTGCCCATTTTAAAGTGTATACTTGACATACCCACTCTGCTTTAGCCATCGTCTTGTTTTGTACTTCTTCTGTAACACAAACAATTTACTCATTTTAAGTAAAGAAAGCTTGTATAGTGAACTAAGTATCTGCAGCCAACAAGTTAAAATACTAAATTTCAATATATTGCCAGCCAGATAACATAGCATGCTACCAGGTAACTCAGATAAATGTCTTCTAAACAAAATTTTAGAGTAGATGAAAGTAAAGTAATGGAAACCAGTGGGAGAAGAGGGTGACTTAAGGAAGTTCTGTAGTTTTGTTACAGACTGACTAGGTCAGGTTAGTAATGCATGCCTCTTACGAGGTGAGTTGATTTGATGAAAACGTTAACTGAACTAGAAGTCAGAAGACCTGGTCCTGGCCATGTCATTTAACAGCTGTGCAATCCTAGGTCAATTTCTCTAAACTTTAATGATCTTTGACTACTTCCTTGAAAGGCTGTGGTTTAAAAAAAAAATCATATAGGACACAAATAAAAACTTGTTTAAGTGTTGGATCAGAATAGAGCTAAAATTAAGTTGCTAGTTGCCAAAAACATAAAAATGCCATCTTAATTCAAAACTAGGTATAAGCTAAGTTCATTGTACATCCTAAACCATGTACTAAGAACTGCTTTTTAGCCCTAGCTGGTTTGGCTCAGACTCATGGACTGAAAGGTCCTGGGTTTACCTCTGGCGAAGAGCACATACCTCAGTTGAGGGCTTGATCCCTGGCCCTGGTCAGGGTGAGTGCAGGAAGCAACCAATTGATTTGTCTCTCACATTGATCTTTCTCTTTCTCCGCCCCCCCCCCCCCCCCGAAAAGCAATGGAAAAAATATCGTCAGGTGAGGATTTAAAAAATAAAATAAAATAAAAAGGTATCAGCCTAAATCTAATCCCTCTCCAATCAAAGACCTTCTTCTCCTACCCCAGACCACCCATTCTCCTTTGGGAAAGCATATACTGACACAAAGGTTTAACTTTTTTGCTGAATTCACTGGTCCTTAGGTTACTTTAGGCAAGGATTTTCTTTTCTAAACATTAAGTTCACAAGCAAAAGCAGTACTTTAGGCAATACAATACTCATTGTTTTGTAATGATTTCTGGTTGCCACATTAACAATCGGCATAGACTAGCTCTTGGCAACCTACTTTAAAACTGCACAGCCTTTCCCATGTCTCTGACTCTTTTTCGTACACTAACCCTGTTCTAAGTCTTCACCATGGGTGATGGCCCCCGTCCTAGAAGTACACTCCACTTCAATGGGTCCCAAAGTGTCAGCTTTTTGCTTGCACCAAAACAAACTCATCAATAAGCCATAATACTAGTTAAATTTCATGAAACATGAACAATACTTAGTTTAAAATTTTAAAACACAAACAACTTCATCCCAAGAAGTCAATTACATTCAGTTTAGGTCATCAAATCTTTCTGAAATGGTAGAAACTTAAAAAGTTGAGAATATTTTTATTTTACCAAAGGCGTTAATAAGGCATATTCACATGAAATCTAATACTAATGCAGTAAAGTAAAATGGTAGCCTGAACATTCTCTGAAGTTTGTTATACTAGGACTGGTATAAATCTGTGTCTAGAAAATAAAATATTTTAGGCTTGAGGATACATGTTTATTTTAAGCACTGTAACTCCAGCTAGAACATCAATTTTAGGGAGATAGTCAATTATGCACTAAGAGAAACAGAAAACATAAAGGCTCCTCGTTCAACAAGTTTAACACAAAGGTTTAAAGTGTAAAAAGAGTATGAAAGAAACTTCCTGTTAAATTGTACCAAATCTCTAGCAAAAGGGCTTTCATTTATTCTATTAACAATGAAACATAATTTAACCAAGATCTTTAGCCTAATGTTTCAGCTCATGAGACTCCTAAGTATATTCTACTATTTATATGTAGTATTTACTTGGGAACCATGGGTTATCAATTACAGACCACCACAGACAACTGCTACTAAATTCAACAAGTCTAGCTTTTATTTTTATTTTTAAGTTTTATAAAATAAATCTAGCTTTTAAAGTCAGGGCAAGGTGAATCTCACTTTCTTACAGCAATAGTGCTTAGAGAAAGGGTAAGTTTCCTCTAACGTCAGGATCCTTAGTACTTACACAAGATCAGGCCCATTCCATCCAATCTTACCTGCTGAGTGCCCACACTCTTCAGAGCTTTTTCTACAGTATGGTCAAGGGATAAGGATCCCCACCCCCCAACTATTTTGTAACTACATAATCTATAGGTTCAACTCTCACTGTCTGCTAATCTAGCTTAAATCTAACAGCAAACATTTCTTTAGTGTGCCAGGCACTGTTCTAAGTACATCATCTATACAGTATCAATTCTCTTAACCCTTAAAACCACGTTGTTATTAACCCCATTTTATGTCTGAAGACACTGAGGCACAGAATTAGGCTAGCTCTAGAGATGCTGATCAAATTATGTTTAAAATAAAAGGAAAAATCTCTTTTCAGCACACAGGACTCCTTTTCTTGGAACTCCAATACAACTATCAGTCTGTTTGTTGCAGCTTTATCATATCCCCATATTCAACCATTTCTCAGACTAAATTCCCAGTTGTTAATAAACTCTTAAGTTTATTCAAATACGATATGAAAACATCCTATTACGCCTACTCATTCATAGCCTTTTAACCTTTCTTCATATAACTATTTTCTAGATCTTAACCTTGCTGGCTGTTCCTTATCTTTTGTCTAATTCTCAGGTAAACACCAAAATTATTTTTCCTTTTTTCATCCACCTTATCCAACAGTTTACATGCAATAATGTGTACCCAATTTTGACAACTGTGTACACCTGAGTAATCACTACCATAAAGATAAGTTCCCTCATGTCTCTTTAGCAGTAAATCCCCAACTCCACCTCAAGCAACCATTGATCTTCTGTCTAATCTGACTTTTGTAGAAGAGAAGCAATTTTAAACATTAACTGAGGGCACCAAACTGAAACAGCTGACAAATGGTACTACCAATATGAATGAAAGTTATTAGAAAGTATTCCCTGCTCTAAAGTAAAAATACAATGCTTGTAGAGTGGCTAATACCATCATTGAAATGGAACTCTCAATTCAGAGGTAACCATAGCATTAGCTTACCAAACCCTAGCTGAGTCAAAAGAGGACTTTGATGGAAAAATAAAACTCATTTATTGTATTGGCAATACTTGACAAAAGGACTAAGGGACTAACATAATTAAAACACTAAAACAGATGTAGGACATTAATATTATTTGATTTCCTTACTCATACTGAGCATTGCAAAATTGTTGATTAAAACCAATACTAATAAAGCCTATACATAACAGATGGTAAATGTGGAGATAAGCTAGCTCTATCTTGATTTATCTTCCTAGATGCTCCCTGAAGGTTCTGATATTCCTAGCCTAGAGTAGGTGCTCAGAAACGGAACAAAGAACTTCACAACTCTTAAACTTAGCAACACTGGTGACAGTAATAAATTTCCTTGAAGTGTGTTGAAAAACATGGTCCATCTTTCATTCTTATTAAAAGGAGCCTAAAACCTTGATACACAAGTGACCCACATGTAAATGTAAAACTCAATTGTCAGTTACTGTTAAACACTGAAAGCTATGCCCAGGAAAAACTAAATCCACAAAAGAATCCGCAGAACAGAAAAACCTCCAGCAGAGTAGTTTTCAATACATTTTTAGCCAACAATCCCTTTTGTTCAAACAAAATGTCACTAGGAAGGCCCATATTTCTGAAACTGATAAGGATGAAGTATAGCTGGATAAGGGTGGGCTGATCTTGACTCTTTCCTACCTCCAATCTCACTGAGAGCGCCCTAAAATGCAGTTCTTAATCATACCTCTCCAAGAGTCTTTGCCTGCAATTTCCTTAACATGTTAAGTAAAAATACTTTAAAGCTCCACTGTTGCACAAAGGAAGATTTATGGTCTTCATTCTGCTTTACTTAAAGCACTAAGTAAAGAAATATTTTGCTAAAATGTTTTCAAGTGGCATTTAAAGTTACTTGGTGATGACATGTTAAACCAAAATCTGAGACATGAGCACATTCTAGGCACCCAAAATGAAAATAAATGTGCAGGTGCTAGGGGGTAAGCAGAGTTTATACTGTATGCCAGATCTGCCAAATTAATTCACCTCAATTTTAAGCACCATGGGAATTTCTGCGAAACTTCCCAGTGTTCCAATCCTGGGTAAAATTCCTAATAGGTACTGTACTACTTTTTATGGCTTGTAAATCACAAACAGGACTCATTTACTGGCTCCAATACATTATAGAACATTATATACTATAGTCTGGTGCTGCTAGATACTGAGTTATTTACATTAAAACTGAGAAAACCTACCCTATTAAATCTTACATTCTCTCCAAAATGCTTTAGAACTTAAAGAGCAAATTTACTTTTACCAGTAGATACTAGGAAGTGTTCTCTTCTCACAAGTCTTTAACCTATTTTCACAACCAAACACCTTATCGCTACAATATATGATGAAAGAAAGCTCATCTTATTTTACACTAATACAACTGGTAATCATAGTACTACTTTCATAAGTAATTTCCTCTTGGACATCAATGCTGGGAAGAAAAAAATGTTTAACATTCCTATACACCTTCACATTGGTGGGTTTTGATAATACATTTTTTATGAAGAGCTGCCAAAGAAAAATCTCCAAAGAACTGCACACTGTTCTCCCTGGAGCCTTTCATGAGGCAGTTGAGTCCTCATGTTCACTGAGAAGGTAGCTCCAAGAGTAATGGCTGCAGCAGCTGGGCACTTGCCTTGTTACACACCTGCTACAAAGGCTTCTACAGTTGATTGTACTTCAGAAGAAACTGATACATCTCTCAAATAATCACAAGATAATGCTGGCAGCAACAGCCCACTTGACACCAGGCTGGATGAATATGAGTCTTGGATTTCTGAAGTGAAGACCTCCCTGGAAGTAGAACAGGGAGAGCTGAAAGGTTGAAGAGTACTGTTTCAGAGACATCTACGCAGGAAACCCAACCTTAATACATCAACCACTTTTCTAAAAAGACTTGTACTCATTACAAATGAGAACTTGAAATACTTGGGAATTTACGCTACTACTATTTCTCTGAAGAAGCCTAAGGGCACTTCTACCTTTATTTCTTTATTACATTGGCATTTGATAATTTAGCACTCGGCTCACTTAGACACAACGCTGTCAAAGTCACCTCTGCGCTCTACCTCCCAAAGAAAAATGTTACTTACCACACAGAATACCTTTAGAAATAACTGGGTGAAAGAATATTGGAAGAGGCTTCTAAAAGATGACTTTGGCACTATAGATGTGAAGCCGGAAGCAGGTAAACCTGCTAAAAAAAATAGTAGTCCCAGGAAGCTACACACTGGAACTGGTAGGAAAGACATTCCAACAAATTATAAAAATCACAAGACCGCCTGAACTTTGGCCATATTGGCCCCAAAATAAGTACCGGACAATAAAAGTACTCAGAAGAATCAGGACAGGGTTGGCTTCAATTGACAGTAAGAGGAAAGCCAGTAATGGCAATAAGCACCCTTAAAGTTATTTTTCAGGTGATGAGGTTGGAAAAAAAATTGAGAAATCATAGAGGAAGAGCTTTAAAGGTGACTGCTGAAGAATTATTTTAAAAGACAGACAAGAACAAGAATGCATAGAAGATATCTGAAGGGGAAAAACAAACCCTAAAGGAAATAAGCCTGACAGGCTAACTTTGAAGTACCTATGTAAAGCTGCCCAATGAAATGCCTCACAATAAATTCTAAAATACATCTTAATGAGAAAATGAAACACGAAGTTTTCATAACAATATGCTTATTGCATGTGGAATTGACAAGATTAGGCTCCCTTAAAAAAGTGTCTTCATTGATGTGAAAACTAAATTTGTTTCTGGAGGGAATATCTGTTTTGCTAATTAAGAGGTGGTAACATTAAAGATAACTATTGTAACATACTACCAACAGGAAATACATAACCATATTCTTTTCAAGCTTTCTAGCTTTCCTGGTGCAGCACAGGGAATAACCCTGTAAACAAATGCACTTACTATTTTGATTACCTTATAGCAGCAATCTCACTGTCACCTCTTCAAGACGAACACTTATTTTTATTATACAAAAAATGTGTGCAATACAAGCATTGCAGTGAACACCAAGTTAAGAAACTGAATAAAGTCTCCATTACATTTTCCCCAAGTGGCAGTGGTTGCATCTCCCCTAGGATAAATGTCATACTTTTCTAATCATTCCCTTGTTATTTAATAGTTTTATTCTTCAATATGCCCCTAAAACATTAGCTTTACTGTTTTAAACTATAAATGGAATCACTATTGTTTCTCTACCATGACCTCTTTTCCGCTCAACTTTATAGTTTTAATTCACCCATGCAGACTGATGTGAATGGAGTCCATTAATTTTCATTGTTGTGTAGTATTCTACTGCACAGACATACCACATTTATCTGAACTGGACCTATAGATTACTACCAATTTTTTGCTACATTATTTATTACTTATGATATAATTTACTATTATTTATGTACCCCCAAGGGTAGTGCTAGTCAAACTGTGGTCTGCAAACTAGCTAAGGCACAAGAACCAAGCATTTTACATGCTGGTACAAGAGTCTATCTTGCTGACTGGCAGTTTAAGTAGCATTGGTCTAGGTGCCAGAGTCTAAGGCCACACATCTGAGAGCAGAATTGCTAGGCTGTTATACTAGGATAGCTGGGCTGGTGTGGATCAGTGGTTGAGAATCAACCCTTGAACATGGAGGTCAAGGTTTGATTCTGGGTCAGGGCACATGCATGGGTTGCGGGCTCCATCCGCAATAGGGGACGTGCAGGAGGTAGCCAATCGATTCTCTCATCAATGATGTTTCTACCTCTCTCCCTCCCTCCTTTCTTCTCTCTAAAATCAATAAAAATACATTTAAGAAAAAAGGAAAGGGAAAGGGAGAAAGGGCAAGAAGTTCGGAGCAGAATATTCCAAAAGAGTTTGCAATCTTGGCCCCTGCTGCACATCAGGAGTTAGTTACGGATCTCATGATGGCTAGGTATGGTCTGGGCAGGCTAATCCTTGCAACTGTACACTGTACAATTATTTTCTATTTATGCCATAATGTTCTTCACAATATTCACTGGATTAAAGAAAAGAATGTCTAACACTGGAGTAGAGAAAAAAACGGCCTAATCTTTGCTCCAGTTAGCCTCCGGTGAGTTGTTCAGGCGTGCATGGACGACCCTGAAATGGAGAGGAAGAACAAAAACGTTTCCCAGGCCTTCCCCGTAAGTGGGAGCACTGCACTTACAACAGCCTACTTAAACTTGTCTTAACAACGGGCCACCTTAGAATGGCACCAACAACTTATCTAGATTTTATAGTTTACAAGGTACAGTTTATACAATATGGCCTTTACTCCTAATTGGAATTAAGCATTTCAAAAAAAGTTTTTTTTTCGAGTGGGAAGGGGGCTTTAAACTCAGAAACTGAAATAAGGCCAGGCAAAGAGTGTAATGAACACACAGACTGAGAGTCGCTATTAAGTTTCTAGGCTCAACTTCTGTAATAAATGCAAGAACCATTTTATCCCCTTTAAAAACTATACTGCTTTCTTTTTGGCCCTCTCAGAATATTCTAAATTGGCCAAAAGAAAGAATACCATGTCCTTCAAACACTATTTTATCCATTAACATGCTACTATTCACACTGTGCTTGTACAGGACAAGTTTTTGCTACTTTTACACAGCAATGAAGCACCAATACTGTGTACTTTATGCATGCCAAGGGAATACACATACTTTAGAAAAACTGGTCCCTAATTTTAATGACAGTTTTGTTCAGTTTTTTGATCAAAGAGCACCAACAACCATCAATGAATGCACCGTTGAATTTGCTTGCATCATAGAATCTTTAAATTACATAACTAAAATTTCTTCTCCATAACGAGTCGAAATTTTGCCTTTTCTACAAACAGTAAAACATGAGAAAATAGTCCTAGTAAACTTGTAAAGAACATTTTATTCCCCTAGTTAAAATAATACCAATTAAGGTTGGGCAGGTCCTATTAAGGCATATGTAAATAAGAGTATGGATTTTTAAAATGCTGATGTTCGTATGAAAGTTCTACATGAACATACACATAAAGAGTCAACTAATAACAATCAGGTAAAAAAATTTAAGCAAATTTTAAGAGTCCAGTTGAACAAATCAATTAATTGTACCCCTTTTCCATACTTAGACATATAACATATAAGGTATATGCTAACGATTAATTCAATCTGACTTCATCACCAACTAATAGAAGCAGTTGGTTAGAAGGGAATTTAGTTTTCTGGAATAGTCTTTAAAATTTTTCCATTTGGCTAATTTATTAATTATAATCAGAGTTACAAAGCAACTTGAAAATCTAGCCCACTGGAAAAAACCACTCCAGCATAAACCCCTAAGGAATTTTTTAAAAAGGCATGAAAAAAACTTTCCACAATTACAGACCCTTCATTAATCTGAGATAGTACTGGCGTTAAAGTATTTTTCATCATATTTTTATTATAGTGGTCATATATTATATATATACTCTAAAGAAAAGTGTTGAACGAAAAAACTTTATTATGTAAGCAACTCTGAAAGTTTCCAAATACTTAAGGAAATGAACTATCTCAAAATTCAGATGGTTATCTGATTTTAAAACCTAATTCTGAAGCCAAGCCCTAGTTCTTAGATCACCTGCACAGAAATCCTAATGGGAGTATTGGAGTATTACATGGTTCAAATAGAGTTTATAGTTTAGTTACACAATCTGCAGTGCTATGTGCCAAGTATTTTCCATAAAGGCCAGTGTGTTAAGTGCCTTTCATGACTTCTAGTTTTTCAAGCAATATCACTGACCCACAAAAAATTAATCTCAGGATTTCAAAATGTCCAGTATAACAAAATGCTATAAGATATCTGAGGACATTTCTGGAACACAAAAATTTCTCTTGCCAGTTTTACTAATTCTAGTCAAGATACCTTTGGAGCCAGGTATCTTTCTGAATTTAAAATTTCTCAGATTTTAGAACAGTAGTGTAGTACATGTACTTCATATATCACGTAACACTCTCCAGGTTATTAGTCAACACCCTGTAATCACAGTATTTCTGTAGCAAAATTTAGGAATATTAGCATTATGGGGTAAAAAGACAAAAATGGCCTCAGATCAGCTCAGATTCAGGCCAAGTTTTTGTTCCCAATCAGTTTAGGTATATCAAGGAAGCTATAAAATATTTTTTTCCTTAACTTTCAGGTTTTGAAATTATATGAATAAGGTACTGTAGACCATTGCTTTACAGCACAGCGTCAAGCATTGAAGTTTCACTTAACATAACATATATTGTACCTGGGCATAAAAAATAAAGAGTCAGACACTCTGGTTGTCAGAATCTACAGAATAAATATCTTTATTAATTCTATCTGTGCCCATCCATCCACAAGCCCCCCCAAAAGAGAGGGAAACTATGACTTTCCAAGTTCTACAACATTGTTAAATTCCTTATTTCTGTTCTAAGTGATGCTGATGCTTCTGTTCCAAAGACCACATACTCAAAAAGAAATCATTTTATCATTTCAGGACTAAAGAAACTTTACATAAAAATCATAGCTATAAAATAAGCAATTTGCTCAAATTCACACAGCTAGGAGAAAGCTAGGAAACCAGTATGGGAAACCCTCAAGTCAGGGTTCTAAGTCAGTAAACTTTTAGGAACTCTATTAAACTGTTTCCCTCTCTCTTTAATCTTTAAAAAACTCATCTTAAATTGTAATTTGAGGTTAATATCAAATGTGTTGAAAAGGTCTGCTTTAACATACTCTAATTTGACAGAGCAAATACTTTTGATAGAATCTGTTTAACAAGACAGACTAAAGAAACACTAACTTGATACCCTAAGCTTTCCTAAAAATTTCAAGTGTCTTCTCCAAGTTTCTGGCCAACTTAAAAACATGCAAACCTCAATACCAAAACCCAAATCTCAATAGCAAGAAATTGATAAATAATAGTTTTTTAAAAGAACCACATAAGTACAGCAGCCCAAATTTAAATTCAAACAATAATTTACTGTGGAAATTACATTTTCAGAGATTTAATTCAAAAGTCAAATCCATACATAGAAAATCAAGTATAGTCAAAACAAAACTATCCCTGAAAAATCTGTTCAGAAGGTGTACATATATGATCTCCCAGTAAGTCCTCTAAAAACAACCAATTTTTCCCCACCAGCTGAGTATTATTTAAAGTTATTTTATGAAAAAGAATATAAACTCTAGACATAAAACTTTGTGTCTGGCAAGATGCTCGTAACTAGAAAAATAAGAACTAAGATTCACCCCTCATATCCCTGCTCTGGGATATAGGTGTAATGAATGGAATGGACAGCACTATCTTTTGCTCTATTGAATGTTGTGATAAACTACTGCCAAAATCTTAAACCTCTCCAATTTATATTAAAACCTGGACTAATAAGATTTCCTAAAATGTACAATAACACATATCATGTATTCAAAATAAATGTGAAGTGATCCAGTCATTGGTAAATAAGCATATAACTGAATCAGTATACCTCTAATGTCAAGCCTGTTTTAGAATTTTTAAAGAGTTTTAAGGGTCACTTGGCAAATACAATTGCAAGTTTGAAAAAGACTGAGAAACAAGAACTATCCTTTACTCCAACTTTACAAGATTCCTGCACAGATGGGAAAATACTTACATGGACAAGTTAGGAGATGGAACCCCCCTATCATCAGCTAGGTTCCCAAGGTGGCTCAGCGTTGAAGTCGAACTGCTCTCTATACAGCACTTCTCCTAGGCCTTCTGGGTAGTTGTATACTTGGTCAGAAAGTTCGCCCTAAAGGAAATAAAAATAGTAGCATATAATCATCCTATGCTTAAAAAAGGTTGTGTTTCATGCGCAAGTTAAATTACATCAAGGGGAGAAATAAGTTTTAGTTTTAATAGAATGTTTCATTAATGTAACATTACACAAAATGTTTTCAAAGGGTTTACCACAGTATGAAGTACTTTGTTTTTTTTAACATAGTAAGCATTTCCAAGCTGCTATAGTACAAAATTCACATAACTTGATGTCCTGGTCATCTTACCAAATAGCATTACCTACCTACTCAGTTTCTGGCCTTCATCTAATTTCATTTTTGCTTTTATTTGTCCTCCAAAACCAAAATATCTAAGTTGCCTAAAGTTTAAAAATGTTCCATACCCTCACTAACCTGATATGTATGCAAGACTTACTATGTATAATGTTCTAACATAACCTGTAGTCTGGAACTACCTACATTTCTTTTACTCTCCAGATTCCAAGTCCTTCTTTGCTTTAAGTATAAAATCCTATTATATACCAAAAAGATAAGAAGATTTTGACTTAGCTAATATATTATATATACACATATATATATGAAATAACTTTTTAGAACTGCATTATATACTGGGCAAGTGACCTCTAAAGGTTTACCTCCTCACACCTAACCGGCCCAGACTTAAGTCATTCTACTATACTAGGAACATATGAATGCTAATGTGCTTGACACACTACAAAAAATGCTAAATAACTTTTAGGAATGGTTATTATTTACTATGGTTTGATAACAGACTTATATCATCTCTAAGGTATTAACTGCTATACCTATACATACTTCCATTCGTAATTCAGTGGTTGCTACTTTAAATATAACCTGACTGCACTTGCTAGAAAAGGGATATGAAAGAAACCAGAAAAATGATGAAACTTGAAATCATAAGGGCAAGAATGTGAGACTCTTCAGAAGCACTCTAGGTATATCTAAAGCGTATCTCATCTCAACCAGGATGGTGACCTTTGGAGAAGGTAAAAAAAAAAAAAAAAAAAAAAGTTCTTTCTATTTATTAGGGTTTGCTCATACTCTCAATGATACTAATGGATGACAAAGCAAGATACCAGCAGGTCAGTGATTATAACCTTACATTAGACTCCAAATCAAAAGTTCTGATTCTTCCCACACCACGATAATTTAAAAAATAAACTAAAAGACTCATGCTGGAGACAGAGTTTATTCTCAATTATCCCAAGGAATAGGATAATTAGCCTGAGACTTTTTCATCTTCTTCCTGCTATATCCTCAGATATCTTGCTGCTAATGCAATCCAAGAGCAATGATGTGAAATGTTAAGGATGTTAAACTTCAGACGTTCAAGAATGTTCTTCAGCATGATCTCTAAAACATTTCCACTTAACTAAAATATACAAGTAGGAAATGAAGACCCTAAAATTTGAAAGGCACATCTTAATAGAAATCATAAAAGGGGCATACAGGGTAAGAGGGCCTAAAATACAGGATAAATAGAATTTTATTTGTACAGTTAAGATAGGCCATGAGAGGTTAAATAAAAATGTGGAGAAAAGGAGTCATAGGAAGATAAATTATCATTTAGAATGGTGTGTGTAAATCAGTTGGATCATGTATAACACTGCATTCCAGTTCCTTAACAACTGTTTGAAGAGACTGTCTTCACCTTGGTGAAGAGCACAGGGAAAACTGGACTTGACCAAGTCAGCAGTAGGCCAGTAAGATAGAAAAAAACCCTTCTTCCATCACTTTGACAGAAACCACCCACAAAAACCTAGTCTGGCCAAATTACCAGTATTTCTCTGAACTCCCACTGCCTTTACCAATGACTTTTATTAAAGTTGCTCTGTGGTCTTCTTTTCAAAAACCCCCAACCCCAGTCTAATCATGAGAAAATACCAGATAAACCCAAATTGGAAGATGCTCTACTAGATATCTGGCCAATACTTCTCTAAACTGTCAAGGACATGAAAAACAAAAAAATACTAATTGTCACAGATCAGAGACGTCTGGGGAAACCATGACAGCTTAATGCAGCTTGGTACCTTCGACTGGATCCTGAACAGAGAGGACATTAAAAACTAGCAAAAGCCAAATAATGTCTGCAGGATAGTTAATAGTACTGTATCAAAGCCAGTTTCTTAGTTTTGACAAATGTATCATGGTAACGTAAGATGTTGATTAGGTAAACTGGGCGAGAAATATGCAGCACTACCTCCTGCACTATCTTTGCAATTTTTTCTGTAAATCTAAAATTATCCCCAAGTAAAATTTATTTTAAAAAATCAGGGAAAGTATACTACCGAGCAACAAAAGGGAAAGACCTACTGATACCTGCACCATGGATGAGCATCAAACATATGCTGAGTTGAAGTGTTCAGCCAACTTCAACTTACTTTGAAATACATGAAAAAATATGGACTAATGAATGAATAGTAAGGATGGCAAATAAAGCAAAATAGGATTCTAGGTGAGGGTACAACTCTTTCACCTCCTCTGGATGTTTGAAAATTTACAAGTCAAACCTGGATGGCAAGAGGGAAGGTGCTGATTACCTGATTATTTCACCTACCATACCACCAGCAGTCCTTAGGAGTATCTATCCTACAAACGTGAACTCCTCAGGGCTCACCTGTCTTCATGACCAGCATCTGCACTCTTACATTCGTAAAAGGAATTCAAGGACTATTAGGGTCCTGCCCGGACATCATTAGCCGTGTTTCAAATGCCAGGCTCGTCCGCATCAACCTTTCCTGACCACGCAGTAATTCTCTCTTCCTTCAGTGCCCTAAGGTTTCCACCCAAGCTGGGAGCTCAACAGCGGAAACCAGACAGGACACAAAAATACCATAACGTATCTAAGACGCCACCACGAAACCCAGTTAAAACTGCTGAAACATCATGGGGCTGTAAGCCGCGCACCGGCCCTTTCAGGTCTCTGAACCAGCAGCTTAGCATCAGAGACCTACGCTCAGGACACACACCGGGTAAGGGTTAAAACACGTCACCACCATTAACTGCTGGCAGTGGAACTAGGGCTTGATAAGCCACCCGAGCCTACCGTTCTCGCTCCCTAGCCGGGAGTGGCGGCGTGGACGGGAATACGAAGCCACGGTGACTAATCTCCGGCTCAGGAGGTGGCCGGGGTGAGTGAAGGGGACTGGGCCCAATCAAGAGCGCCGCAGGGGGCGGGGCAGCCGACCCGAGGCTTCCAGAAGGGGCCAAAGGCCTCTTACTCGCTACCTGACACCGGGGCTTCCCCGCCGCCGGGCCCCGCGTGGCGTCAACTTTCCTCCACCAGAGGGAGGCCGCACTCCCAGCGCCCGTCCTCCTCCGGCAGCTGTCACAGGAGGCCGGCGCCGGGCCCGCCCCGCTCCATTCATAACCTACGGCCCCGGCCATGGCAGGCCGTCCGCCGCCCGCCCGCCGCCCTAAGGAGAAGGCGCGGCGCCGCTCGGGGTCTGGCCTCCGGGACCGAGGCCCCTCGGCGCCGCGGCTCGGCCCCCTCCCCGGAAACAGCAATGCACCACGGGAGAGGGGTGGGGGCCTCACGCCGCCGGAGGCGACGCCGACCCCCGGCCGCGAGACCCCCGCGCACCCCCGCGCGCACACGCCCCCTCGCTCCCACGGCGGCGGCGGACTCCGCCGAGCGTCCCGCTACCGCCTGAGGGCCCTGAGGCGCGCCCGCCGCCGCCGCGGAGGCACCGACAGCCGCCACACACACCGCCGTCCGCCATGTTCGAGGCGGCCGGCCCGGGGCGCCGCGGGGACGCCGGCCGGGCGGCGGGGCCCAGCCCGGAGCCACTCGGCCGCCCCCCGAGCCCCGCTCCACGCCCCGGCCCCGGCCCCGCCCGCACCCCTCGGACTGGTACTCACGTGAGATAACGGCCCAAAGAGTCGGGTAAAGCGTCTTCTCTTTTTCGGCGGAATTTTTAAAGAGGGATGTGGTTACCTTGAGCAGAAATACCCAAGGCGGCCTGGGCCATAAGCTGCGGGGACGACGTAGGAGGAAAAGCGCGGCACCGACACCAGCTGTGCAGCAGTGGCGGCGGCGGCCGAAGGAGAAAAAGAGACCAGCAGCGCGAGTACAGGAAGAAAGGCGAGGGCTGGGTGGGGAGAGGGTTCGGTCTCGCCACGCCACGGAGGAGGAGAGCGAGAAAGGATGAGAAAAGGCAGAGAAGGCGGAAAAAAAAGGAAACCCTGCAGCGGAACGAAGAGCCAGCGAGTGTGGGAAGGCGGTGCGGGCGCCGCCAGTATTTATGGAAGGGGCGGGGCTTGGTGACGTCACAGCCGCCCGCGGCCGCGCGAGCGGGGCGGGGTCGCGCTACGGGAGCGCCGAGAGGGGCGGAAGAGAGAGGGGGCGGCGCGCGGGGACCTGGAGGGGGCGGGGCGGGCGACCCCGCGGGGCAGGTGCCGACCGCCCGGCGTCCTCGCGCCCTCCGGCGGCCCGCGGCTCCCGGGCTGGCTGAGGGCCGGCGGGGTTGCGGGGAGGCGTCCCCGCCCCTCGGCGCGTGAACTCTCGCCCGCGGCGCGCCGGAGCTTCGGGAGCTGGGCCCGGCTTCCCCGCGGTCCCGGCGCCCGAGGCTGTTGCGGGCGCGGGGCGGCAGGACGCGGGCGCTGCGTGGAGAGGGTATGAGGGAGGCCTGGGGGGGCCATCCCGGAGCGCCCCCCCTCGAGAGCACCCCGCTTTGCGAGGGCGAGCTCGGCGGGCCGCGCCCGGGGACTGCCCGCCAGCCCGCGAGGGCCGCGGCGCTGCACCGCATTGAGTTCCTACGGCCAGTCCCGGGGTGAGGGCGGCCGCGGGGGCCGGTGACCGCGCAAAGATGTCCCCTGAGCTCGTAAGTTACAGTGCGGTGCAGGGAGGGTTTTTGTTTTTTTTTAAGGAGTGTGACTTTTATGTCTTCATTTCGGAAAGTGTTGGTGCGGTCCGAGCGAGCCCTCGCCGGGAAGGACCGGCGCTGGAGAGGGGTTGGCGATGCTCCGAGCTCTCGCGACTGTAATCCCCACGTCTCGTTTTCGCAGTCACTGTAATGTCACTGCTCCATGACAAACTTCTCCTGGCGCACCTAGGACGCCCTACATAGCTTTTCAATTTCTCATCTTTTTAAAATGTCTTTGCCCTCGTGGTCAGAAGCCCCGAGTCCGAGCGTGCTGACGCCTTGCAGCTCAGACTCGGCGACGAGTGAAGTATTGACACCTCCCAAACTAAGGTCTTCCAAATTAAGACCCTGAGTCTTTTCTTTCCTTCTTCTCCACCGTCTGTTTACTTTGCGAGCTGCACTGTTGCTGATTAATAAATCATCAAATGGAAAGAAAGAGCCCTTCTGAGTGGAAAGGTAGCAACGCTGAAATGTGGGCTCTTGCGTGAAAGTACTAGGTAGAAATCAGAAGCTGTGGGCTCTATTTCTGATTTTGTTTTTCCATATTTCATTCTGCTTTCTTGGCTTTCTTTTTCATTTTAAAATTTCTTTTTTGATGCAGAATATTTATAAGCACAGCACTTCACTAGACCCCCCTGGTGGAGGTAGGAAGGCAAGAAATGAATACACGACTTGAAATCTTGCTTACAATCTAGCAGGGGAAATAAGATGATACAAAATAACTAAATTGTTGACACATAATAGATAAAATGCTGCATGGAGGCTAGTAGAAGGAGGAAATGATTGCAGCTAAGTGGGAGAAAGGCTGCTGGGAAAAGGTAAAGATAGATTTTGTGAGCAGAAGTTCCAGACATGGGGAACAAGTGATCTTGAGAGCAGATATTCCAGGCAAGAGAAACAGGTGAGAGAAGGCACAGACAGAAATGGGCCAATTTGGAAAACTGCAAATGGGCTTCGGGCTCCAACATAGGGGCAAGTTTGCAAATGACATTGAAAAGGTAGGTTAGGGTGAGACGAAGAAGGGATAGAGCTTGGACTTTATTCTGGAACCATTAAGCAGGGACATGATATACTCAAAGATGCTTTTAAAAGGTTATTCTGGCATCAGTGGGCTTGAAAATAGAAAGTTTGGAAGAGAAAGTGAAGGAGACGCTCCCAGAAGTTAAGAGACTAAGAGATTCAGAATGGATAGGAGGGGGAAAGCATGGTAAGAACAGCGGTAATCTTGACTGTCAAGGGAGATAAAGTGTCATATGGTTTAAGCTAGTCAACAGAGGATTCTGGAATCATAACAAGTAGAAATAGAAGGACCCATTTTGGAGGGAAGAAGATGAGCCTGCTTTAAGCATAGTTGGAGCTGTTAATGAAATAACTCGTGTGAAGATGGTGCAAAGGCCCCTGGAAATGGAAAGATCTGGAACGCTTTTGGATATGAATTTGGGAGCCTCTTCTATAGACATGGTAATTAAGGAAATGTTGAGGTCTACAAGGAAAAGGGATATACACACAGGACCTAGGGAGATGCCAGGGAGAAGGGGGGCTAGCACACAAGACCAAGAGGACTAGCCAGAGAAGTGGAATAGTCACAGGAGTACGTTGTCAAGCCATTCCAGATGGAGCGTGTGATCGGGATGTCACATCCCTCAAATAGGATGAAGGGGGGGGGGTTGGTTCTGATTTTGGCAAATGGCACATCATTGGTAATTCCAATCTCATGTTAAAAAGTTTGGATTTTTATCCTGAAAAAGGTTCAATCATGGGAGTGGTTTTGATTTTTAGAAAAGGGAATAATACGGAGTTGGGAAGAGAAAGGACTGTAAGGGTGTGGCAGGGAGAACACTTAAAAGCTACTGTAGTGATCCACTAAGAAGAATGAAAAGCACCAGAAAAGAAGTCATCTTTGACCTGTAAGTGAACAATCCCAGTGGAGTGGGAGACACAGGAGTTGCAGAGGTTTGGGCAAGGAACAGCTGAAGTGAAGTCAGTGAAGGTTGACCACTCTTTCAAGTGGAAGGTACTGGACTAGAGCTTCATCCAGCATCATTTATACCATGAAGCAATTCAACTTTTATTATTCAAACCATGTGTCCTCATGATTAGTATTGCTGTATTCAGATTTAAAGAATAATGCTAGATTTTAATGAGTACAGTAGAACCTTGAAAACTGTACTGCAATGAAATAGACAATGTAGCATGTAACTTTAACAGAATGATAGTTTCCTAATGAGAACAGCATAGTTAATTGTGATTGGGGTTTGAGGTTTTGGGGTTTTTGCCAATTTGGGTTACTCATACACAAATACCCAGGTAGTGCCAGAGAAAGTATTATGATTAAATAGAGAGCCCTAAGATAAAATGATATAACCATTCACACTTAGGTCATCCTGGTACACTCATTCAAACTTACTGTTGTGCCAATAGATATAAAAGATTGAATGAATTAGATTGTTGGTAAAGACAAGTCACTCAAAACCAAAAATTAAACCTAAAATCACCAGCCAATAATAGAAATATTTTATAGCCACATAGAAATGTGATAAATGTAAAGAATCCAATAGTAATTGAGAGTAAAAATCCAAGTTTAATGGAAACCAAAATATATAGGTTTCAAATAATTAAAAACATTCACATTTTAAAATGTTATAGAACCTACTAGATCTAATAAATGAATTTGGCAAAATAGCAGGATACAAAATCAATATCCAGAAATCAATAGCATTTCTATACACCAATAATGAACTATCAGAAAGAGAAACTAAGAAAACAATCCCATTTACTATTGCAAAAATAATAAGGTACCTAGGAATAAATTAAACCAAGGAGGTAAAAGGACCTGTACTCAGAAAACAACAGGACATTGAAGAAAGAAATTGAGGCCCGGCTGGTGTAGCTCAGCGGTTGAGCATTGATGTATGGTCCAGGAGACTGTGGTTCCATTCCCAGTCATGGCACATGCCCAGGTTTGGGGCTTGATCACCAGCAGGGGAGTGCAGGAGGAAGCCAATCAATGACTCTCCCTCATCAATGTTTCTCTCTCTCCCTCTCCCTTACTCTCTGAAATCAATAATATATATATATATAAAGAAAGAAAGAAATTGAGGAAGTTACAGACAAGTGGAATCATATACCATGTTCATGGATTGGAAGAATTAACATCATTAAAGTGTCCATGCTACCCAAAGCAATCTATAGAATCAACACAATCCCTATTAAAATACCAATGGCATATTTCACAGCTCTAGAAAAAAATACTCCAAAAATTTATATGGAACCAAAAGAGGCCCCAAATAGCCTCAGCAATCTAGAGAACAAATTTGGAGGGATCACAATACTGGATATCAAACTATACTACAAGGCCACTGTAATCAAAACAGCCTGCCTAATGGTACTGGCATAAGAACAGACACATAAATCAATGGAACAGAGAGCCCAGAAATCAACCCATGCTTCTACGGTCAATTAATATTTGACAAAGGAGGCAAGAGTATACAATGGAGTTTCTTTAATAAATGGTGCGGGGAAAGTTGGACAGGTACATGCAAAATAATGACACTAGGCCACCAACTTACACCATACATAAACTCAAAATGGATAAAAGATTTAAATTTAAGTCATGAAACCATAAAAATTCTAGAAGACATGGTCAGTAAAATCTTAGACATTTCTAGCAATATTTTTTTAAAGGTTTTGTGTGTGTATGTGTGTGTTTTTAATTGATTTCAGACACAGAAAGGGAGAGGAAGAGAGAGAGAAACATCAATGATGAGAAATAGTCATTGATTGGCTGCCTCCTGCACATCCCCTGCTGGGGATGGAGCCAGAAACCATTTTATATTTTAATAAAATTAGAGAGTTTTAAAATTATGAAATATTTTATTCATGCCTGCCATATTTCCATTCAGCTTTAAAATCAGTACATAAGAACTCCTCAATCCAAATTATAACTTGGCCATCTTGTTTCCTGATAAATTCATGTTTATTCCTTAAGAATCAATGCAAGCATAACTTCCTCTCTGAAATTGCTATGACTTTTCCCTCTAGGTAAAATTGTCTTTGCCTTCTTTGTGCCCCAACTGTGTTTGTGCTCAGCTCATTGGATTCTGTATTATTTAATTGCCACATTTAGGTGAATTAGCTACAAAAATAAGTAAACAAGTGTCTAAGAAAACAACTGTTAGATGTTGCAACAGGCAGCCTCTGAAAGGCCCCCAATAATCCTGCCTCCTGGTCTTCACTTCCTTGTATAATCTTTTCCCCTTAAATGTGTGCTGTACTTACTGACTTGTTTCTAATGAAAAAAATTTGGCAACAGTGGTGAGATTTTATTTCTGTGATTGGGTTATAAGAAGACTGCGGCTTCCTCTTAAGTGGCCTCTCTCACTCACTCACTCTGAGAGAAGCCAGCTGCCACGTTGTGAGTGCCCTTATGGAGAGACCTACATGATTAGGTACCGATGTCTCCAGCCAACAGCCAGCAAGGAGCAGAGGCCACATGAGTGAGCTTGGAAGCAGAGAGAGAGAGTGAGAGAGAAAGCAAAACATTGATGTGAGAGAGAAACATCAGATGCCTCCCGCCTGTACTTGCCCCGACCAGGGATCGAACCCTAATCTTCCGTAATGCAGTTTTCATCTGTCCCTCCACTGGTTAAAAAAACGAAAAGAAACCATAAAGATCCTCTGTTTTTTACAAATCATGCCTTGACTCCTCGGCTGGCTATAAGGCTTTCCAGAACCCAGCCCCACGCTTGGGAGCCAGCCTTCGAATCCCTGACACAAACCTTGAACTCGGCTCTGCCTGGTTTGCTCACAGGCCCTCCAGTTCTCCATGCTAGTGTCCGCCTCTGGGACTCTGTACTGTTGTTTTGTCTACCCAAATTCTACCACCCAAGGTGTCCCAGCTCAAGTCCAACATCCTCTTCAGATCCTAGAAGGCCTGTTCCACTGTTACTAAACTTGACATCAGAGCCTCTCTGGGCCCTTATGGCCACTATGCCCTACGGAACCTCCATTCCTATGTTATAGGAGCACCTAGAAGTTCAGTGCCTTGAGCCATCTGTCTCACCCTCTTCCCTGGTCGTTCTCCCACCCTGTGCTGCTCCTTTCCTTCTCCCACTCTCTTCTGTTCCTTGTGGAAGCTCCATTTCATGGTGAACAAACCCTTCTCCATCCCCAGCCTGGCTCTTACTCCTTGTGTTAACAACTGAACATTGGCTCTCTCACAAGAACATAGCTTCCCCTGCCAAGTCTTGAATTGAGAGGTGTTTACCCTACCAAGCCTCAAACACTTCAGGGATGGGAGGCAGGGCTGGCCTTCTCCCAGCTCCACAATGCTATTGCCAGACCATTACACTGAAAATAAATAAGAGATTAGGCCAGCTGGTGTGCCCACCCCCTCCCTATCCACGCCTGTATCATCTAACACCTTCCTGCCACTCCCACGATGATTAAAAGAGAAGGTACCTTGTTCACTGTCTTCTTAAGTCTTTTTATGTTACAGCTTTAAAACCATTTTCATCATTCTTTCTCCTTAAAAAGGTAATATAATAATAATATTCCCCTATCACCCTCCACTCCAGTGATGACCACCATTCCTACCTTTGCATATATCCCTCTGAAAGTGCAGTCTTGAATTTCCTTGTGAAGTGGGTCTTTTTGGGTTACCTTTTTGTCTGCTCAACTCCCTCACCTACCCTCGACTGTATTAGAGGTCTTAAAGCCCAGCATTCCTCCCTCTGATTGCAACCTCCTTTCCCTTCCAGCTGCCTCAAGCCACCCTCATACCTGCTCTTCGGGTGTAATCTCCCAATCTCTCTTTAAATTGAGCTGAAACTCACATAACAATTAACCATTTTAAGGGGTACAATTTTGTGCATTCAAAATGCTGTGCAAATACTACCCAAAGCAGTCTACAGAGTCAATTGTAATCACTATAAAAAATCTTGTCTTCCTTTGCAGAACTAGAAAAACCCACCATAAAATTCATATAGAATCTAAAGGGACCTTGAATCGCCAAAACAACCTTGAAAAAGAACAGAGTTGAAAGATTTGCACTTCCTGATTTCAAAACTTGCTATAAAGTAACAGAAATCAAAACAGTGTGGTGTTGGAGTAGGACAGACATGTCGGCCAATGGAACAGAATAGAGAGTCCAGAAACATATATGGTCAAACGATTTCCACAAGGGAACCAAAACCATTCAATGGGGAAAAGACAGTCTTTTCAATGAATGGTTTGGAAACACTGTATATCTACATGTGAAAGAATGAAGCTGGACCCTTACTTTACACCATATAAAAAATTAACTCAAATGGGTCAAAGATGTAAACTTAAGAGTTAAAACTATAAAACTCATACCAAAAATAGGGGAAAATCTCCATGGCATGGATTTGGCAGTGATTCCTTGGATGTGACACCAAAGGCAGAGCAACAAAAACCAGACAAATTGGATGTTATGAAAACATAAAACTTTCGTGCATCAGAAAACACTATCAACAGAGTTTAAAGGCAACTCACAGAATGGGAGAAAATATTTGCAAATTCTGTATCTGTTAAGGAATTAATATCCAGAATATACAGATTATTTTTTAAAAGAAAAATATTATCATACTATCTTTGTGAGCTAAAAGAGAATTAAAATTTTAAAGTTTACTCTCTTGTTATATATGTATGTGTGGGGGGGTGGGTATTATAAAATATATACGTAGAGAGGCATATATGGGCTACATATTATATGCAGACACACAAAGAGAGACTGTAAACTTCATGAGACTTGGGGTTGTGTCTGGCATGTATAACTCCTTTCCCATTTCCCATGTGCCCGGTACAAGATCTTGGCCCACATTAAGTTTTCAATATCTATTTGTATGTAATGAATGGAGAAAGGAAGTAGACTCTGTTTAATCCCCACATCACCACCAACATTGTTTTTCTAAAACTCAGATCAGATCATGCCGTTACCTGCTCAGAAATCTTGCATGACTTCTCAGTGCTTTCAGAATCCAGTGCTCCTCGTGGCCTCCTTACCTGATGGGTGGATCTCCCTCTATCTGCTTTCGGTGAGGCCCGTCACCTCACGCCCATCACGGCACCATGGGGAGAATGGCTTTGGCCATTGAGCACCTTGGTGAAACAGGAACAATACACCCCCCAACAAGGATTGGGTGTCGAAAGGATTAAGTGAGGTGACATCTGGAAATGTCTGGCATGTAGCTGATACCAGTCAACGCATGTCGGTGTCTTTTCCTCCCTTCTGCACCCCACTCCTTAGCCTCACTACAGGTTTTGCCCTCTCGGAGCATACACGTAATTTCCTCCAATTTTGTGCTTCATGCTTTATCCACTGTCACCTGTGTCTTCCCGATCTCCCACCTCTCTCTATAAAAATTAGTTGACGACCTCGAGACATGTCTCAAGCTGCACTCATTCAGTGCAACCTTTCGGAATCCCCCGGGAGATTAATCCTTTATTACGCTTCCATGTAATTTCGGAAGACAGTTCCTAAGAAACTGTCATAGACGGTCTTATATCACAGTTATTTGTGGACATACCTTGTGGGCCTCTGTGTCTATCTTCAGAGCCCAAAGCAATGTTTATTATATTGAATTAAATTTTTTTTTGACCAGGAAATTTGGGTCTTAAATTTCATGACTGAAATACATCATAAAATCATTCCAAGTGCACTCCCTATAAATAGTTCCTCTCTTTATGTGATAACACCCAGCCTGGCAACTTAGCACCCTTGCCACCCCCAGCTTTCTGGAAGCTATAGCTGCTCAAGATAATGTGTGATAACGTGACTTCTAGGGATGGGCACAGGGGATGGTGGGTGCAGGGAAGCCCAGAGCTGATTGGACCAGAGGTAAGCACACACCTGAGCCAGGAGGAATCAATCGCTTGTTCAGAAAGGACCTGTGTGGCCCCAGTACTCTCAGAGGAGCCAGGCCACTTCCTCCCTCCCTAGAATGTCAGTGTGTGTTGCCAACTGAGGGGGGTGCTGGAGCTTAGAGGTCGGGGTGCAGGTCCGGGAGGAGCAGCCACGTTGTGCCTCAGGTAAGATGAGCCGGCAGAGGAAGGCAGGCACGGTGGGGAAAGGGTAGAGCTGGCTCAGAAGCAGAGACAGAAATGCGGGGGAGAGCACCCCATTCCTGAGTGCTCCCGGCTCTCCGGCCAATTCCGATGAAGCCCAGCAGTACTTTGTTTCCCACCCTTGAGTCCTGTGAGATCTCTGGACACTCTCAGTAAGTGCCCCTCCCCCTGTCCTCCCCGGGGGACTAATGCTGCTCAGTCACCTGCATCCTGACTGCAAAGAGAAAATTGTTCTGCTGAACCAACTCCGGCCTATAACCTGAACTTATAGCTCGTCTTTGGCCTTCCCATATTAGCTAATTATGACTTTGGACAGGTTTTTTTTGTTCATTCCATGTCTCAGTTTCTTTAACAGGTAAAACACCGTAATTTCATATGGTGCTTTAGCAACTTACCAGTCCCTTTCCATACATTGTCTCATGAATTTTTTTTTTTTTTAATCTTCACTCAGGGATATTTTTTCCCTTGATTTTCAGAGAGAGTGGAAGGGGGGGGGGGGGAGAGAAACATAGATGTGAGAGAGACATATCAATTGATTGTCTCCTGCATGGACCCTGACCGGGGCTGGGGCCGAGGCTGGGGCCGGGGATCAAGTCTGCATTTGAGGCACGTGTCCTTGGCTGGAATCAAACCCAGGACCCTTCAGTCTGCGGGCCTACCCTCTAACAGCTGAGCCAAACTGGCTAAGGCATCTTGTAAATTTTTTAAAAGTTCTTAGAATACAGGCAAAGAATTTCCATTCACCTTTTAGAAACTTTCACAAGATTTCACGATTAAGTACTAGTGAAAATGGAACTCACACACCAGCCTCCTGACTTCTCTGCTCAGGTCACCATCAACTCTACCTCAGCAAATATAAAGAATTTTTCTTAAGGATGATAAATTGGAGACTGATTGAGAATAAAGGGATGAATGGATGAGCAAGTGAATGAATGAACTCTAAGATCTCTTTCACGAGAACTTTTGGTGAAAGACTTTTAAGTCATTAGAGGTAACGGTAACTTCATATTTATATGAATTCTCTTTCATAATATATTGATACTGAGCCTAATAGTAGGGCCATTAAAGATCTACTGTTGTAATAAACTGCTCTATTTCTACAAATATGCATAATACACCCACCGTGGCCTATGTTTCATGGATTCGTTACTATCGGGAAGTTTAATTTCAAGGCTGTAGGGTCAAGACCTTACCTACACCCATGGGCAGCCAACACCTGGTGCTTCCCCTCCCAAAAATATGTGAGCTCAGGTTACAAAGAACTTTCAATGCTAGGATGACACCACACGGTCCTAGTTCGCCAGAACCCCATCACAGTTTCTGCAAGGCCACCGACGGGCCTGCCCAGGCCCCACCACGGGAGCTCCCAGCCAGGGCTGCCGGTCGGGCTGGTTCTGCTCAGAGCGTGCAGCTCCCTCACGGCGGGGAGAAGCTGGCCTTTGCTGCTCCTCAGAGCTGCCCTGCACCGGTCCACGCAGAGCATTGCTGAGTCACTCCATTTCCTCCCAGCTGCTGCCACCAGACCACATGGCCTCTTTCTCAATTCAGCCTGAAACAGAAGAAAACGTTATGCAAACTAGGTGCGAGCACAGAACACTCCCCCCCCCTCCTCCCTCACACCAGAGAGCACATTGTGGGGTCCTTGTGTAATTTAAGGATCAACCAACACAATATGATATAATTGCACCTAAGTGCAAAAGAGATGGAAGGAGAAACCAGGTTGGGGCTGGTTCACTGCTGAAAGGGCTGGCCCTCAGCTGGACTCTTCAGTACGGCTCAGAGAAAAGCACTGCGTGCATGGGTTGGAAGTGATCATAATGTTAAGCTCTTGCTCTAACGATGATAGCATTATAGTGACACATAACGTCAGTAACACTGACATCTTCACTACCTGCCATGCCTCGTGTTAATTCCTTTATGTATCATCTATACAATACTTGGTAAGCCTTTAACACAGTGCCTGGCACAGGGTAACGCTTTAATGAATGACAGGTTTAGTAGTTGTAGCATCTCACTTATCCTCACAATCACCAAAAACCTTTGCGAAGCCTTACTCTTTTCATCAGTTACTCTTTCAGGAAACATTCACTGAGCGCGTAGTATTTACCAAGCCCTATGTCAGGCCCTGGGGGCATCCAGAAGCATAGGCCTGAGCTCTTTCAGATGTCAGTTCCAACCCAGTTCAATGATTATCTTTACGGGTGATGCTGGGCAGGCTCCTTGAGCTTTCTGAGCTTAAAGTTATTCAACCGTTAAAGGAGTAAGGTAATTTCTATGTCATAGGATTGTTAATAGGCTCAGACACACGCAAAGGGTTTAGTCCAGCATGTTGCTCATAAGAAGCTCCTAATATAATCTTAGCATCATTTGATGTGGGATTTTAATATATCTCACTTGAAAAAGAATACTAAGAGGGAATCCCTGTTCGGGCTCGCACAGTAAGCACCACTAGAACCTGGGATTTGACTCCCAAGTCTCACTGGCAGGCCCCATGATCGGCCGATGTGATTCAAAGTTTGAAATCAGGACTTCTCTGAGACACTGGTATGTCTGGATTCCATGTCTCTCCTGGACAGATGAGGCATCAATACACATGGATGGGAGATTTTTAAAAATATAGGACTCTAACTCACCCATAAATTAGGATCCTTTCGAAATCTCCAGACACTTGGCACGACAGGAAGTTAAATACAACAGCATCCTGCTCCTTCCTTGACGTTTCTGATAAAAAAGTAAGAAATGTTGAAGCTGTCGAGCCAAACAAACCTCAGAAAGCCCTCCTGAAAACATTTTTCTTTGCTGATTGCAACCCAGAGAATGTTTTAAGACACTTTGGGCAGAATCAGTCTTCTAGGATGAAACCTTTGCTCCTCCTGCCCGCCCACCGAACGTCCTGTGTCTTGTGCTCTGAGAACGTTAAAGTCTTCAGATCGGAGTGGTTTGCAGTTCAAAGGGGAAACTAAAATCAAAACCGACTGAGGGGAAAACCTTCTGACCTCTCTGTACTCGCCCTTCAGAAAATTTTTGTGAGCCTGTTTATTTTCTCGCTGTCTCTTGGTTATGTTCTTTCTTGTTTTGGTTTCACATATGAAATGTTCCATCTGTGTATTTCATTTTCTAGACTTATTCCCTAGAATTTTAAGTAAGAGACAGTTTAAAGCAGTGTTTCTCAGACTTGTTTTTCCCTCCAATCAACAGAGAGAAATATATTTTACATTTTAACCGAAATATACACCTATTTACATATATGCATATATAATACAAGAGTTTCATGAACTAATACCCATGCTATGAGGTATGCACTACGATTTTTTAAATTCTATTTTATCTTACATGTAAAAAAACTGAGCCAGAGGGCCAGCAGGTGTGGGGGGGATGCATGGGTAGAACACAGGGCACTTCTAAAACAGTGAACACTAACGTAAACCGTGGATTTCAGTTAATAATCATGTGCCAATATTAGTTCATCAATTGTAACAAATGTACCTTCTGTGAAATTTTTCTGTTAACCTAAAACTGCTGTAACAATGAAGTTTATTTAAAAATATATTTTTTTAAGTAAAATACAAATAAAAGTTGGTTATAACTTAAAAAATGGATTTTACTGCCCATCCACTAATGGCTCACTTTCCACCAAGCCCCTGTGGCAGACCCCAGTTGAAACTGAACTTCAGAGACAGCCTAGAGAAGGTAAGTCACAATAGGATGGCAACACTCTGGGAGGAGCAGTCCCAGTCTTCCCAGCTTGGTTTCGGTGGGACTACTTTTAGGGTGATTGTGTAACTAATAATAACATAGCATCTGAGTTATTAGTTAATGAAAGTCTGTAATTTGGGGAGGGGGGGTATGTGTTAAATAAACAGTTTATATCTCTAAGCCTCACAACCACTTTGAAAAGCTAGGCTGTCCCTTTGATTGAGAGACTGAGTCTCAGATTCATTTATTCCAGGGAAATTTTTAATGAGTGCTTACTGCGTGACAAACATGGGATTGGGCACTGGGGAAAGAAAGCTAAAGAATATGTCCTTGCCCTTAGGAAACTTGTGGTCTGGAGGAGAATCTGGCAGATCAGCAGACAATCCACCCTGGAGTAAACCCAGGGAAGGGAAGAAAACCCAGAAGATGGCACCTGACCAGACCGGGGTTGGCAGGAGAGGTGAGGAGAGAGAAGCTGCAGGTCTTTTCTGAAGCCTATTTGTCCTGAAGTCTCCCCCCTCCTCCTTCACTCCTTTACACTCCCTCCTCACCCACCACCAAGTGAACAAACCTAGAGCAATTTCTCCAAGTCCCCTAAGTACTTTTCTGTACCTTGGAGTAGCAAATGCAAGTCCTTAGGGACCATGTTGCACCTCCCTCCCCTCCCCCCCTCCCCATATTGCATCTTAACAGAGAGAGAATGTACTAAAACTAGGACCAGATAGTTTAGGGTCAAACCAAGGCACTTTGAGAAGGAAAGGGCCCCTGTTAACAATTATGTCAGAATAAAGGGTGTAAACCAGGTGTTCCTGGCAACCTGAAACAGAGGTTTAGGCTAAATATAACCTAAAGGAATGCCTGCAATGGAGAGATCCTGGGCTAGAAGCCTGATCGGTGGAGATTTGGGGGGGGTAGTTCCTTGATATCCCATGAGCCTCTCCACTAAGCAGCCACATAGGCTTGAATTCCAGGCCTATTTCCCTGAGCTTAGGGAGGCCCTGCTGACAATGGGTTGTGTGTGTCAGGGTCTGGGTGGGGAGTTGCTTTAGCAACAATCACAGCAGTCCCGTGGGAATAGTTACCGGGGTGAGGGTGCGAGCCAGGGGGAATACCGGAGAGAGCAGCCCTCAGCAGGGAGGGCAGCCAACCCAACCGGTGACTGGAGTCCAGAAATCCCAGGGCGTGGAGGTGGCGAGCCAAGCCCACATCGTGCCTCGATGATGCATGACTGGGCTGAAGAAAGAGCTCGTTGAATTGTCTGTGGAAAAGAGTGGTGCCCGAGAGGCCAGGCCTGCAGAAGGAGGCAGCCAGCCTCCAGCACAGTGCGTGGCAGGCCGCCAGGCCTGAAAGGTCCAGCGAAGGCCTCCCAGAACGGGAAGAGGGTCTTGCAGCAAAAACTGGCCACCACAGGGACGGATGGGGGCTCGCAGGCTTTGCCTGTTTGTGGCTCACTGCTGGTGGATGTGTCAGAGGGTGTCAGAGCTGCGGCTCAGTCCTTGTGTGAAAGGAAAAACCCAGACCTGCCTGAGTAGGAGGCATGCGGGCCAGAAGCAAGGCCTGCTTTGCTTCTAGGGCTTTGTCAGCAGCTCCTTGCTTCGTGTTTCCTAGAATCTGCCTGCACAGCCAGAGGCCTTGGTGGTCAGATAACTTGGGTCTAATCCTGGCTCCATGGCCTCCCAGCTGGGTAAATAAGGTTATAATGATAAAAAACATAATTTACTGTGTGCATGTGCCCATGCTGCCCTGAGCACTTTGTATCTCTTATCTCGCTTACTCTTCACAGCAACTCTAGGTAATAATAGTCCCCCAATTGCAGAAGAGGAAACCGAGGCCCGGGATAGCTAGGTCATTTGCTGAAGGTCACAGGGCCAGGTCGTGATGGAGTCAGGATTTGAACCTGGCTGTGGGACTTGAGGACCTGAGCATTGGGCCCCTCTCCTACGCTGGATTGTAAAACAGGCAGCAATGTAATGCCTCCTTTATATTTACATATTCATGTGGGATAATCGCTTTACAGAGTGGCACGATGCCCGCCTGCAAAACTGTGAGCTACTGCCGGAGGCATGACTCACCACAGCCTCTCTGAGGCCTTGCCACCCTTTCTGTTCCTTCTCAGCCCCCTTCAGACAATTTTCTGCTTAAATTTCATGAGGCCTTCAGCTTCTTGGGTTAGGACACGGTGTCTATTTGGCATGTGTGGAGGGGCCGCGCAGCAAAGATCAAACACCCTGTGGGATAAGTGTGGGATAAGTGGGGATTCTCTGCTCACCTAAACAGTATTCCAGGAATCCTTCAAGGATCGAAGTTCAAGTTGGGTCATTTGAGCCAAGTTGAGGGTTATTCTATGCCTTTGTTTAACTGTAAAAAAAGAAATCTCCATAGCAATAACAACAGCCCTCCTGGTTCTGTTTATTGGTGGCTCCCCTGTCCACACAGAAAAACAGATAAACTGAAATCACTTCTGTCTAAGGCTCCCCTACATAAAGCTTTTTCCTTCTTGTGCAGGGGCAGGTGGGGGGAGGGGGGTTTCCCTCGGTCCTGTGCCTCCCCTCCGATTCCAAAGCTGAGAAGAGACTGACCCAAGAGAAGCCCCAGGGAAATTCTAGGTTTGGTTTGCCTGTGTACTTAGGGATTTTTGAGTCTCCCCTTCAAGGTAGGAGATGCTAGGATGCAGCCCAGCCCCTGGTGGGGAGAAGTTCCTATTCACCCACCTTGAAAAGGTACCTGGGGGTTTGTGGCAGGGGGGACTCTGGGGTTCCCTATTGGGTTCAGACATGTGTTGCCTGGTCATTGGGGAGCTGCAGGCCCAGAGGCCTGATAAACTTACCCATGATGTTTTAACTGCTCCAGCCTAGATGTCAGCACTCTCGTGTTACCAGTGAGCTGAAGAGACCTCGGTTCTTATCTTCTTTAGGGAAAGATTTCAATCAAGAGACAAAGTGTAGAAAAGAAAGCAAGAACTTACTGACTGCGGCAAAAATATACTTAGGGCAGCGAAACAAGGAAGGGCATAAAAGCAGCAGCAGGAGAGCCTCGGCTGGGCGGCTTGGGCTCCCTGGGAAGTCAGAGAAGAGGGTGGACCTCGGAGACAGGCTTAGGAAGTTAGCTCGGGACGAGCTGCCACTGCCCGTTGCCCACCTGGTTGCAAGTCTCATGGGGACACGTGCCTGTGGGGAAAGGAGAGAGGGAGGGGAATGGCACAGGCATGCTCCTTGGAGGGAGAGCACATCCGGACTTTCGTTTTCAGGGGTTTTAAAAGCTGGGCCTTTAGGGGAGGTCTCGGGGGCTGATCAATAGACTATTCATCAGCTTTATGCTGATGTACCAAAATGAGATTTATTCTTTTAATTTGTCCTTGGGTGTGGTTGGCAAATGGCACTAATTGGACTTCTGTTACCTGTCTCTGTGAGTAGGGTGATTTAAGCTGTTTACCCTCAGGTAGCAGAGAAGTACAGACCATTTACTCTTAAGTGTCCTGGGTGTCGGGAAGATAGGATTTACTAGGTGGCCGCAAACTGCTGTTTAACTATCTGCCTCAGTTTCCCTATTCCGTATGTCCTGGAATATTCCTAGCTTTTACTATGCTGTAACACTAGGACAGGCCAGTCACTGCTGGACCACTGTGGGAGGGACAGAGCAGAGAGGGCTGGGCTAAGTGGGCTGCTTCTAAGATCACCCCAAGAGGCCTGCGGAGCATTGGTGGGCTTGAGGATTAAAGACCTGAAGAGCCCACAACCATGATTCAAGACACCTCTTGCTGTTCTGGGGTGGCTCTGTTCAGAGACGAGGCTGTCAGGAAACACTCTGAGATTTCAGCTCTGGATTGGTTTGCACACCCACCCGTCTTTATTTCCATACTTGAGCTCTGCAGTTGGCTGATAGAGCCAATTTGCCTTCCTCCAAAAATGTCCATGGAGGAGAGCAAAGCAGAAGGAACTAGGAAAGATGAAGGGAAAGAGAGAAAAACCAATGCCAAGGATTCTCTTAGGAGATTTTCAGGGAAGGTTAATCAGGACCAAAAATACCCCCGACAAGTTTTGTTCTTAGAGCAGATAATGTATTTGTGTGTTTAATTACAGCCCCACTTGGAAATGCCACAGGGAATTTTGTTTCTCTCAGTTCCCTCAATTCCCTTTCACTCTGCCTTCTCTCATTTAGCAGAAAGCTCCTGTTTGGATCCCAAATGCAGCACAGGCCGTGCAACGCCGTCCGCTTGGCCACATCACATCAGCTCTCCTGAAGGCGGAGGCTGGAACTCAGTGCTTCCTGGTCCCCAAAAGAGGACCTTTGGAGCCCCTGGACCCCAAGGGCAGCAGCCCCAGGGACATCCAGGGAGGATGTTGTGATTCACCTGAGCCTGTTCTAAAAACTTGCTTTCAGCAAGGAAAGCCTGGGGTTAGCTAAGAGATAAGCATGGGCATGTTTGACCTTCCGTGTCCTTCATTTGATATTAATATAGCTAGACAAGGAGGGAGGAGGGGACCTCAAGGAGATGAAGACTGTTTTCCATTGCGCTAGAGGACCCAAGATCTCTCTTTTTATTTTTCTGATTGGAAGACAAGTAGAGCTTGTGCCAGTCCTATAAAAAGTCACCAGATACCTCATTCCTTATAGTATCTGTTGCTGTGAACTTGCTTCAGAGGTTGACATTCTGCTTAATACTGGCCAAAGACACCTGGGTTAGTTATTGCGTGTTTTGTTTCGAGAGAGTGAGTATGACCAGCAGTTTAGGGTGGTTTCCTTGGTGCCAACAACAAATCCTAGCACCTCCTGCTTCCTCCTCAATTGTCCCCAGGCCCCGGGAGTAATCCAGTTGGAACCCAGAGAACAGAGAGGCCTGACTTCCCCCTTCCTGTGGGTGGCTTCCTAGATCAGCCAGCAAGAGCCCAGCATCTGGGACCCTGCCATGGCTCCCCACTCCCGCCCCCGACTCCAATGACTTCACGAAGCAGCAACAATTAGCCTGGGGCGAATGGTGCCCTACAATCTGCGCAGCAGAAACAGTTCATCACAAACTGGTGTGTAATTTTAAATATACCTGGGCCCCACCCAGATTTCAACACCTCAGTAATTATCCTACTCCTCAAACCTGGTGCCTGGGAGGAAGGAGGGAGTAGGGGTGGGGATTCAAAAGAGCAGCTGCAGGGCCTAGCTGGGCTATCAGATGCCTACTAATAATAGCTCCCATTTATCTGGCGCTCACTCTGCCAGGTATGTGCTAAGCTCTGCTCCTTTATCTTGAGTAATCCTCAACAGCGCTGGAGAGGGCAGGTGATTCCCAACTGATGACGAGAAACCAAGGCTCTGAGAGATGGAGTCATTTACCTAAATTCACACAGCCAGTAAGTACCTGTTTGAACTCTCAGCTGATTCTGTGTTTTTAAGCATCACTCCACACTGCCGTTTCTTCAAGCCAATGAATTTAATGAGAGTGGGTGCCAGAAAATGCCAGTTGAGCCAGGAAGGGAGTCGTTGCCAAATGCCAAACCAAAAGGGGTTTGAAACCTGAGAATTGGCAGTTCACCTCCTGGAAACCCCAGTGTTGGGTGTGCGTGGGGGTAGAAGTGTTCCTGGGACACGGAGTGAGGACACAAACGGCAGACTCCGTGTGCCTGTTTAGAATCAAGGGAAGAGTGAAGCTAAGGACTGTGCAGAATGGAGTCGCTTTAACCAAGCTCTAAAATCATTAGCGCTATAAAGGTTGGGCTGAGGAAAGACTATTTTTGTCCTAACTAGACTGGAAACTTAGACTTTTTAACTTTCCAGTCCGGAGTCAATTCCTGGATATATATCTGAACATATACCACACCTCCAGACAATCCCTTGACCCCCCCCCCAGAAGTCACTCAGCTGGACCACCTAACATCCACCTGATACCCATTATCCAGACCTCCTGATCTCTGGCTGTTTACCATCCTGGTCCAATCCTAGGGCTAAGAATGCAGGAATGAGAATTCTCAAGAATGTACTTTTTAGTGTAAGAACTCTTAATTTTTTTCTTTCTTCTTTGGATCAAGCCTAGTTTTTCTGCCTAGTTGTGTTCCCAGTCTGCAAAGGCTAAGACCCATGAATAAATCTTTATCACTTATTTCTAGCTAAAGCCTCCAGACCCTTCCTGAGTTCATTTGGCAGAAGGCATAAAAAGGCAGAACCCTCAGCCAGCCACTGCCTGACGCTAACCCAGTTTAGAAGTTGCAGAGATGTGGAGAACCATGGAAAGGTTTTATAATTTATTCCAGTGTAACCTCCAAGCTGATAGCTGGTGCAACATATTAATAATAATACTAATAATGAAGCTGATGTTGCTTAAGTCGTGAGCAAACATCAACTGGTCTTCTACTAAGATGTTTTGAATGGGACGAGTGCCCCTCCCCAGCGACGGTTCTTTATCTTTCCTCACCTCAGCTTCCTGCCCCCACCCTGCTGCTTGCAGGTGCCTCTGCGTGATAGTGAAGGAACTACCCCAGTTAAGTACCAACACCGAGGCATGGCACCAAGCTAGCTTCTTCCGTGCACAGCTGAGCACGTTGCTTGATGTATCTGGGGTCACTCTCTCCATCTGTTTCTCCTTGATAGTTACATTTCTCTTCTACTGCGGTGTCTTTCGTGGTTGATGAATCCAGAATATTACATATATTAAAAAAACAATTTTATTTTATTTCAGAGAGAGGAAGGGAAAGGGAGAGAGAAACATCTGTGATGAGAGTCATTGATCCCCTACTGGGGACTGAGTCTGCAACCCGGGCATGTGCCCTCACCGGGAATCGAACTGTGACCTCCTGGTTCATGGATCGATGCTCAACCACTGAGCCACACTGGCTGGGCTGTAACTTGTTTCCTGAGGCCATTTTTTCTCAGCTCACTTCTACCTCTGTGGCTTTCTAAATAAACTTTTTCTTATAGTTTGAGTCTTGGCTCTGAATTCTTTCTTAGCCAGAATCAAGTACCGAGGTTGCTGAACTGAGGTCCAGTCTGACCTCACCAGTCTAATACCTGGCGATGTCATCACCTCCAACAACCGGACCTTGGCTGCAACACTGAAATTGTGTCACGTTCCCAGGTGAATGTGATGTTATTTTAGGCAGTCAAGGAAAACATCACGTAGTGTTGTCGATGTTCTCCACAGGGTGGCTCTGAGTGACCTGCCTTCCTCTGGGACACTCTCTTCTCTTGCTTTGTATCTGGGCACCATGACTCAGTTTCTAACGTTATCTGGACACCTTTGGTGGCATCACTGCCTATTCATAGAGCATGCAGTCAGCAACCTGGAAAAGGCACAGAGCAGAAAGTCATAGGAGCATGTCTGGGGCCCCTCACAGGAACCTGCAATTCCAGAACTTCAGAGGAACATGGGAGCAAGTGGCGACCATAATAGCTTAGTGAGCCCTTATAATGCTCTATCCCTGGTCTAAGCACATTCTAGGAACCATCTCATCGAGTCCTTCCCACAGCTCCCTGATTATTTCCCAAGGGCAAATGAAAAAAAATGAGGCTCAGAGAAGTGGTTTCCCAAGATCACAGGGCTCATCAAGACAGGATCCAGGATTCAAACGCAGCTTCGAAGACTGAGCTCAAATATGGCACTGCAGCTGAGGCCTGAGCCCGTGCTCTTGACCACAGCTCTGTTTTGGAGAGACGTGGACCTTCAGCATCTGATTGCCAGCTCCATTGCCAGCCTCAGATGAAGGAGGCCCTAGAAACAAAGTAAAAGGAATGCCTGGCCTGAAATAACTGCTCGACTCCCAGTTGGGGAACAGGATCCGGAGGAGAGGAGTCCGGGCAAGATCTCCCAAGGTGGTGCATTCAGAGAGTGATGTTTTCGAGGTGGGGGAGCCTGGGAGGCGGAATCAGAAGATTCTTTCCCAGTCGGTACCCATGGCTGTGGGGGCCCGAGGAGGGAGAAGCCAGGGTCTTCCCCTTGACCCTCCAAGTTTCTGAAACAAGTCTCCAGCTCTGGTTGTTCTGCCCTCCTGCCCTGACCCTGCTGAGCTCTCATTCTTGCCACCTGTTGCTGTTGGTTACTTGCCCCCATTTCTGAGGTGCTGACAGGAAGGAAGCTTGTCTCCCAGCTGACAACACCTGTTTCATTTTAGCATCCAGAAGGCTGGATATTAGTAAGGATAACATTACTGCTTTCTTTTGGATGAAGTTTAAAAATTATGCAAAAATATATTTGCAAGTCATATATCTGATAAGGAATTAAAATCCAGAATATAAAAAGAGCTCCTACAACTCAACAAGAAAGACATTCGAAAAGAAGAAAAATAAAATAAAAAAGAAATCTGATTAAAAAGCAAACAAAGGATTTGAATAGACATTTCTCCAAAGAAGATATGCAATGGCCAGTAAACACATGAAAAGGTGCTCAATATCACCAGGGAAATGCAAATCAAAACTACCAAAGCCGTTAGGATGGTTATTACCACAAGCTAAACAAAGCAACAACAAGCAAGTGTTAGCAAAGACATAGAGAAAGTGGAACCCTCGTGCGTTGTTGGTGGGCACGTGACCCGGTGCAGATGCTGTGGGAAACAGTTTGGCAAGTCCTCAAAAAGTTAAGCAGAGTTACTGTATGACACAGCAACTCTACTTCTAAGTATATATCCAAAAGAATTAAAAGCCAGGTCTCAGGTTCTTGTAATCATTGTTCATAACAGTATTATTCATGGTAGCCAAAAGGTGGAACAACCCAAGTGTCTATCAAAAAGTGGATGGATGGCCCGGCTGGCGTGGCTCAGCGGTTGAGCATGACCTAGGATCCAGGAGATCGCGGTTCGATTCCCGGTCAGGGCTCAAGCCCAGGTTTCGGTCTTCATCCCCCGTAGGGGCCTGCAGGAGGCAGCTGATCAATGACTCTCTCATCATGGGTGTTTCTCTCTCTCTCTCTCCCCCTCTCCCTTCCTCTCTGAAATCAATAAAGATACATTAAAAAAAAAAAAAAAAGTAGATGGATGAACAAATTGTGTTATATCTATACAATGGAATATTATCAACCATAAAAAGAAATGAAGTCCTGATCCATGCCCTGACGTGGATGAACCTTGAAAACATTATGCTAAGTGAAATGAGCCAAACACAACAGGACAAGCATCATATGATTCCATTTGTATGATGTACCTAGATTACATAAATTCATAGGGACAGAAAGTAGAATGGAGGTTATTAGGAGCTGGAGCGGGGAGGGAAATGCGAAGTTTTAATAGGTACATCATTTCTATTTGGAATGTTGAGCAAGTTGTGGAAATGGATACTGGTTATGCAACATTGTAAATGCACTTAATGCCTTTGAATTACATACTTTAAAAACTCAAAATGGTAAATTTTGTGATGTATATTTTACTACAATAAAAGAAATGCAAAAAAAATTATGCAAGAAGTTTTATGGGCTTTAGTCTTTCGGTGGTTTCTAATTTCATTAGCATTCATCACAACCACCCTACAGAGAGGAGTAGCATGCAAAAGCCACACTTGGCTCTCCAAGCTGGAACTGAGAACACCACTGCTCCACTCCTTGGAGTTACCCTAAGGTGACTGTCCACCCATGGTTGCTATTGGACCCTACCTGTTGCCACAGTATCACTGTGCTATGCCTAAGGAATGTGACATGTCCTAACTTTCAAAGCATTCACATAGCACATAAAGCCACCCCGGGTTCTCTGGTATAAGGCCACATCTCCTCAAGTACTTAAGCACTAAAAAAAAAAAAAAAAAAGTGAGCTAAACATTTAGCTGGCTGGAGTTTAAACTCCAATCATTGTTTAGTCAGGGAGAGAGCCAATTGTAGTGTTTAAACTTCATCATTATTTAGACAGGGACAGAGCCAAGTTTACAGAATTCTGGAAGGCGAGCTTAACCTCAGGGTACCTTAGCTGTTCTTCTGTGTGGCCAAGCCCGAGGGTTTAATTCAGAGCAAACTGCTCTTCCAAGTTTCTTCTGTATGCTGGAGATATAAAGACAAGTAAGTCGTAACTCCTGTTCTAACAAGGCCGAGAGTCCAATAAAAATGTAGAGATGATGTTAATATAGGGTAAAGTGTAATAGGCATGTGTTCAAAGTGTTGTGGGGTGACTGGGGTCAGGGTTGGGGGAGTGCAAAAAGAGGGGTTATCGTGGGTCACAGGGACAAGATGACATTTGAGCCAAATCCTGATGGAAGAATGGAGTTTTCCAGGTGACAGAACAGGAAGGGGGACTTCTGGGGGAAGGGTCAGCATATACAAAGCCACAAAGCATGACAGGCCGGGCTGTTCAGAAAACCACACGCAGCCGTGGGCGGGCAGAGCCAAGGAAAGTGGGGAAAGGCAAGATCCTAGAAGGATGGAGTCGGGACATAGGTGTTATGTTATCTTGTGTCCAATGGGCAACTGCAGGATTTTAAGCCTGGAGGGAGCCTGGAGGGGCGTGACCAGGTTTTCATTTCTGAAAAGAAATTTAAAGTTCAGAGGTTGGATTTGAGGAGTTGGAAGCTTGGCACAAGGAGGCAGGTAGGAAGGTTGTCAGAGTGATCGAGATGAGAGAGAGAGAAAGCCCAGATTCAAGAGGATTTCGGAGACAGCAGAGACAAAATAATAAGTGTAACTATGGTACTAGATTGAGGTCCAAAATGAGGTCACATTCTTTCCGTCTTGGACTTACAGTGAGGTGGAGCGGGCCTGCAGGGCTGAAGGGAGGCTGGTCCCCCCAAGCCCCCTTGTCTTGACAAAGCTGTGGGAGCAGCAGCCTCGAGATGGGAACAGGGCCCGAGGCTTCCTCTCCCTCCTCCCTCTTTTCCAGTGCACCCTTGCTTAGCCTGCCTAAATTATCTGAAAATATGTTTTTTATTTTACTAGTATTTTAATTTATTCTATTTTACTTTTTGGCTCAAATGCTTCAAAAATCTAGAAAGTATTAGAATATAGTGAATGCCCTGGTCGATGTGGCTCGGTTGGGGCATCGTCCGGGTGCACTGAGGGTAGGGGGTGGGGGTGGCAAGCTCGGTTCCAGTTGGGGCGCATGCCCAGGTTGCAGGTTTGGTCCCCAGTCAGGAGGCAATCAACGTTTCTCTCCCCGCCCCCCTTCCTCTCTCTAGATCAGTAAAAAAGGGGGCAAAGAAAAAGGGTTATGAAGACTGTTTCTCTCACCATCCCCCATCCACTGAATTCCCACCCTGACTGGCAAAATGTGACAACTGTTTCTAGTTTCTTATGTATCCTTCCAGAATTTTTTTCTTTTAGTTTTTAAAAAATATATATCTTTATTGATTTCAGAGAGAGGAAGGGAGAGGGGGAGAGAGACAGAAACATCAATGATGAGAGAGTCACTGATCATCTGCCTCCTACATGTACCCCACTGGGGACTGAACCGGCAACCCGGGCATGTGCCCTGACCGGGAATCGAACCGCGATCTCCTGGATCCTAGGTAGATGCTCCACCGCTGAGCCACGCTGGCCAGGCTCCTGGATTTTCTTAAGTAGTGAAAGTCATATTCTGGAACCTGTACAGGATAGCTGTTTAAAAAAACACAGAATGCAATGCTCAGGGGACACAACTTATACCCATCAAAAATAATTATAATAGTTTTTCATAGATGTCCATTGATGGGGAACTACGCAGTGTTTCCTATCATCATTTCTTATAGACTTTCAATTTTTACTTTTCTTTTTTATTTCATTTTATTTCCTCCCCCCCTTCCTTCCTTCCTTCCTTCCTTCCTTCCTTCCTTCCTTCCTTCCTTCCTTCCTCTTTCCTTTGTAAGTTGCCAAATATCTCACACTTTATGATCTTCACGTATCATGCCATCATCAGTTTTAACAATTTTCTCTGCCACCGGACTGTGTGGGCCTGGCAATCGCTCCTCACAAATGACATTGCCCGATCTCTCGTTAGCAAGTGGGGCAGCTAGGGCAATCTTTAAGAGTACTTAGAAAGTATGAGAACTTCCAAGTCAGTACCAAACGAAATGAATTTGCCTCAATATGATCATTTTGATTAAAAGATTAATTTTATCTCACTCATTCCCAAGTGCTCTGTTTTGGCTCCGTAGGCCGCTATCAAAATCAAGAAGCTTCATAATGGCCCACGTAGGTACAACTGCACCCCCGATGCCTCTCTTCATCCGCTACAAAAGCAGTTTTGTCCGAACCTCTGAAGACGCTTGCGATATGTTTTACAAACCTGATTTTAAGTACGTATTAATTCAATTGCGCATTCCTGGTGTGGCTCTCTCAGCTGTGCAGAATGCCACAGCAGTGAGGACATTGTTTGTTTCAGAGCAGGAGATGCCAATGCGATGACAGACTTTTTTTTAAGGCATGTAGCTGGTGGCTGCTAAATCTGCATTTCCTGACATTCACAATGGGCTGTTAGACACTGGATGTGAGCAGCGAGTGAGCGAATAACTCTTACTTTTCATAGTGTGTTTAACAATGGAAAGTGCTTTTAAATAATTACTTCATCGAATCTTAACAATAGCTCTGTAAGATCCGTTGGGACAGACTGGCCACATAAGAACATCCTAAACGTCATCCTCAGAAGACAAAGTCCTAGTCCCCATCCATTAGAGCCTGGGTACTCTCTAGTAAGTAGGGAGCTCACAGTAAGTATACTTAGAGTAAATATAATTTGAGCGTATTTAATTATATTATTTTCAACAAATGTTCATTGGGCCCCTCCTATGGGCCAGGGCCAGGGCCAGGGCACTGCAAGATACTGGGGAGCCACAGATAAACAAGGCCCAGTCCCTTCCCTCAAGGAACTCTGCCTGGGAAAGTGCCACCATCAATGTCTTCTGGCAAAGTGTGAGGGGAAAGCAGGTTTCAGAGAATTGTAGGGGACGTTTGTGCTGAGCCCTGCAGTGTGAGTAGGACTCTGCCTGGCAGGCACACACGTGTAGGGAGGACATTACAGAGAGTGGTCACAGCATATGTGAAGGACGGAGACAGGAACCACACAGTTTCTTCAGAGGATTGAGAGAAGTGTGTGGCTAGAGCATGGGCGGGGGAGGAGGGGTGCCTCCAGCGAGGTGGATGACGGAGGGCCTCGTTTTCGGTGAATCCTTTAATCAACACAGGAGGTGGTAAAGACTAGATCTAGTTGGATGTGAGTCCAGACTCCAAGGGCTTGTTGACTTGGGGAAGTTGCTTCACCACCATCTATAAAATGGGGGTAACGCTCATGCTTAGGAGCTAGTTTTGAATGCTCATGAGCTAGTGTATGTAAAGTGCTTAGCACAGTGCCTGGAACACAGTAGGTATTCAATAGCTGTAACTACAATTTGCTACTATTTCTTTACCTTTTCTGAATCAGACTCCTTTGACAATGGATGAAGCTTCTTCCTGCACATAATATTTTGTGTTATGATTCAATGGGGTTCACAGGCCACCCCAACACTGGATTCCAAGTTAAGGATCCTGCTGTAAGATATAGGGAGTCACCTGAAGTTTTAAAGCAGAAGAGTGTTAAGATTAGATTTGATTTTTTGGAGAAAAATACTGGATGCCAGAGAAGGAAACCATCTGTGGTTCTCAAATGTGACTACGCTTTATGATGATCTGCTCCAGCTTCACTCCCAAGATATTCTGATTTAATTAGCCTGGGGTAGGGCCAGCCATCAGGATTTTTAAAAAAATATGTTTTTATTGATTTTAGAGAGAAAGAGAGAGAGAGAGAAACATCAATGCGAGAGAGAAACATCGATTGGTTGCCTCCCACACATCCCCTGACTGGGATCGAACCCACAACCTGGGTATGTGCCCCGACTGGAAACTGAACCAGTGACCTTTCAGTGCATGAAATAACGCTCAACCAACCGAGTCACACCGGCCAGGGCCAGGCATCAGGATGGTGCAAAAGCAATACACATAATAAATCATATGAGATATTCCACACTTTATTATAAAGTTGGCTTTGTGTTAGATAATGTTGCCCAACCCAATGCTAATGAAAATGCTCTGGGCATGTTTAAGGTAAGCTAAGCTAAGCTATGGTGTTTGGCTGGTTAGGTATAGTAAATGCATTTTCAAGCTTGCAATGTGTTTATTGGTACATAACCCAATCTTAAGTCAAGGAGCATCTGTATACATGTATTATGTGCAAACTGTGGGCCTAAGTTTTGTTTGGGACACTTCGTTTGGGACATTTTTGACATGCCTGCAGAACGTGGGAACGCCACACAGGCAGCTGCAAATACCAGAGCAAGTCGTGGTCAGTCATCAGTTCATAGCCAGGTGGCCGTGGGGGGTATGGACGAGATCACCCAGGAGGCCAGGGAAGGAGGCAAGACCGCCAGATATGGAGCTCAGCACATCACGGGCTCCTGAGGCAAGAGAGGGAGGGGAAAGCATTTGTGAGGGATGGTGAGGGCCATGAGAGAAAGGCAAGAGTTTCCAGAAGGAGTGGGTGGCCATTGTGTAAAATACAACAGAGAGACGGTCTGAGGTGAGGACCTGGAGAAGCAGGCCCCGTGCTTGACAATCAGGAGGTGGCCATGGCTTTGGAGACAGTGGCAGGGACAGAAGCCAAATTCCAGTGGGTGCAGACAAGAAGAAAGTGAGGAAGCCTGAGCATCGGTGTAGGAAGTTTGGGGTAAAAGCAATGAAAGCGGTAGCTGCAGGGGAGGAAGGGTGGAGGACCAGAGCTTTCTTTTGGGTTGGAGTGGCGTTATTGTAGTCTGAGGGGAAGGAGCCAGGCTGGAGGAAGCCATCAAAAATACAGACGAGGGAGGAGACGGCCGGTGGAGCCAGGGCTCGCAGGCACTGGGAAAAGAATTGCTCTTGGATAACAGTGGGATGTTGTTTCTTTGAGGTAAAAGAAAAGAAGTTTCGAGAATGGCTTCTTCTGTCTGAGAAGCCATCCAGGGTCATTCTGTAGCCCAAGACAGCATCCTACCTGTCATCCCCTTCCCAGTCCCAATTGCCAGGACTCAGTCTGTTTCTTTCCCTCCCCAAACGCTGCCACCACTCCCGGTGAGGCCGAGCTGTGGCATCCGAGGTCTCCGCCGTCGTCACAGTTCCAAAGGGAAAGCAGGGCCTTTCTGAGAGTCCACGGCGACGCGCCATGTGGGCAGAACCCAGCTGGGGTTGCCAGAGCCTTGGATTCTCGCGGATCTGCAGTCACTTCCATGGGTGGTTTTTTTCTTTTTCAGGAGACCCTCCTCTGCTCTCTGGGTCTCTCCTGCTTCCAGATGCTTTGCCGGCCATTCCCTCCTTCCCTGAAAGGCTTTCTCCACCTGGCCTTTGTGACATGAAGTCTCCTGGTCGCCCTCCTGCCCATATTCCCTGCTGTTCCTGACCTCTGGATATTGGGGGCCCAGGGCTCTCTCCCAAGCTCTTCTCTTCCACAAATACCTTCTCTCCCTGGGTCATTTCCTCCAGTCCCATCACTTTAACTCCCGTCCCTGCTGACATAAGAAATGTCTAATGTCTAATAGAGAGTTTTCATAAGAGTCTATTTGAGCCAAACTGATGACAACTGCCAGGAAGCAAGATCTCAAATGCTCTAGAGAATGACAATTTTGCAGGGTTTTTTATGCATTTGAGATTAAGGAGGGAGCGTAAGGAATATTACATGAAGTTGGGAGAGAGCAAGACGGGGATTGGGTCACAGCAGGCATTTTCAACCAGTGTGCCGCAAGAATTTTTAAAACATGCAACACCTGACTGTTTAGTCAGGGGCACTGACCTCTTTTCCCTCAGATTGTCAAATTAAAAAATTACAACAGCTACCACAAGGATAGCCATTGGGTGTGAATGAATAGAAATGTTACCTATTTTTTTTTTTTTTTTGGTTAGATTGGCAACAGATATATATTTTTTGGTGTGCCACAGAATTTTAGTAATTGGTTTATGTGTGCCATGAGATGAAAAGGGTTCAAAATGGCTGGATTACAAGGTAGTTAAGATTCTGTGCTCTCTTGAGGGTGGTTATGCCTTTAAGGGGTTATTTCTCCTGGCATTTCAAAGGCCTGTTGACCTCGATGCACAAGAACAATTGGTTGGACTCCCTTAAAGCCTTTCACTAAAGGAGCCATAGGCCTGGGCATGACTACGCACCATGACCTGCCCAGTTAGGAATTTCTGATCAGACCACCCTGTGGGGTTACTTTCTGTAGAACTTCATTTTTTATCTACATCTCTATGCTGAGGTCTCCCCAGTTCTGACCTCTCGCTCCAAACACCAGGACTCCCCGCCTTATAACTGAGATTTTCATGTGGATGTCTCATAGACGTCTCAGTCTTAATGTGCCCAAATTCCCTTCCCCTCCATCTGCCCTCCCTCTATTTCAGCTCAGTATATGCTGGTAACTGTTGCTTGGTTGCTTAACCAAAACCCAAGTCATCCTCGAGTCTTCTCTTTCACGTGTCTCCCAAATGCAATCCATCAGTAAATCCTTTGACTCTACTTTCAAAATACATTGAAATCTGTCCATGTCCTCCATCTCCAGTCTAGACCAGTGCTTCTCAAAAAGTGGTTTGCAGACCAGCAGCAGCACCTGGGAGCTTGGTAGAAATGCCAGAACCTTGGCCCGGCTGGTGTGGCTCAGTTGGTTGGAGCGTAGTCCCGTACACCAAAGGTGGCAGGCTCCGTTCCCCGTCAGGGCACATACACACCCAGGTTGCGGATTCGATCACCAGTCAGGGCACGTGTGGGAGGCAACCGATCAATGTTTCTCACACTGATGTTTCTCTTTCTCTCTCTCCCCCCCTCCCTTCCTCTCCCTAAAATCAATTTTTAAAAAATTAAAATTACTTTAAAAAAGAAAAGAAATGCAAAAATCTTTTGAGAATCAGAAGCTCTGGGGGTGGGGACCCTCAGAGGACGCTGATACGCTCTCTAGAGTGTGAGAAGCGCTGCTCCCTTACAGGCCTTATGACCTCCGTCCAAGCTGCCTCAAGAGCCTCCAGGGGGTCTCCAGACTCACTGCTTTGCCTCACTATAATCCATTCTCCTCCTAGCAGCCAGAGTGGTGGTTTTTTAAAAAAAACGAAAACAATTAAATCAGATTATGCCACATACATACACACCCTCCCCTCCCCTCCCCTCCCCTCCCCTCCCCTCCCCTCCCCTCCCCTCCCCTCCCCTCCCCTCCCCTCCCCTCCCCTCCCCCCACCACGTTGAAAACCTCCCATAGCTTCCCACTGGACATAGTACAATCCAGGTTCTTTTCTGGTCCACGGAGCCCACGGTGAGATCTGCCCCCCCTCCCACCCCAGCTTCTGCCAGCAGCTCCCTTCCCACTTCCTGCAGCCTCCAGGTAAACGGGCCTCTCCCTTCTACAGGTGCACCCAGCTTGTTCCCAACTTGGGACTTTTGTACAGGTTGTTCCTCTGCCTGAAATGTTCTTCCCTTGAACTTTAATAGCTGGTTTCCTCAAGTCATTTACTTCTCACTGTAAGTGGCACCTCCTTCAGAGAGAGGCCTCATCAACTAACCAATCCAAAGTAGCCCCTCTTCCCAAATTACATGGTTTTAACCCTCTGCATAGTATTTCCTACTATCAATTAAAAAAATTTTCTTGTTTGCCTGGCTGGTGTTGGTTAGAACATCAGCCTGTGCACTGAAGGGCCTTGGGTTTGATTCCGGTCAAGGGCATATACCTGGGATGCTGGTTCAAACCCCCACCCTGGTCGGGGTGCGTGCAGGAGGCAACCAATCTCTCTCTCTCCACCCCCCTCTGAAAAGCAATGGGAAAAAAATATGCTCAGGTGAGGAATAAAAAAATAAAGATGGGTGAGAAAAGCAAGGCGCAAGATCAGATGTAGAGCAGGATACAGCAAGAAGCAGGCGTAGGGGAAAGGTAAACGTGTATGCATCCTCTTGCATAACCAGAAGACCTCTGAGAGAGCAGAGTAGGAGAAATATTTTTTATTGTACACTCCTTTGTATCTCTTGAATTTTGAACTGTGTGAATGCATTATCTATTTTTTAAAAAGATGAAGGTCCTGATTTTTAAAAACTTAATTGTTAGTACTGACGCGCTATGCCTCTTGTCTAGGAATGTTATCTCTTTTAATAATAACTAACTTGAGAGTCAAAGGCAATAACAAGGAGCCCTGGCTGGTGTGGCTCAGTTGGTCAGGTGTCATCCCATGCACAAAAAAGGGTGCCAGTTCGATTTCTGGTCAGGGCACGTGCCCAGGTCGTGGGTTCGATCCCAGTCAAGGTGCATACAGGAGCCAATCGATGTTTCTCTCTCTCTCTCTCTCTCTCTCCCTTCCTCTCACTCTAAAAATCAATTTTAAAATCTTTTTTAAAAAGGCAATAACAAAGATACTAAAAATCCAGAAATTCTTGGATGCTGTTCTTGATGGTGTAATAGTTGGCTTACAAAGGAGATGCCCACAAGCAGATAATAAACTGTGCCTGCGGTTATTTCTTCTAAGTTTTTGAAAACAGGTTTTTTTTCTTTCTCATTTTTGGAACATAAAAACAAATAGCATGTAGCTGGAAGTTTTCAAGCAACGTGGTTGTAACTGGGCTCTTTTAGAAAGAAGGAGGAAGCAAAGTGGATAGACTTTTCTTTACATTTCTCCTGCGTCCTTTTAGCTAGTGATTTTGTGAGAGAACCTAAGAAAGAAGAGCTTAGAGGAAGGTGAAGTCGGCCTTCCCAAGGGCACTGGCGGTCCATTTTAAGAGCTTCTTTTCATGACGGCCCCTCTCAGTCCTGCCAAACAAACTCTGCCTACCCCCTCCAACTTCCTCACCACACAGGGTCAACCCTTATGCAATGCTTCCCCTTGCTTCTGATTGCTTTCTAACTCCCTGACTCCCTGGGAGTTTATTTGCCCTGTACCCTGCTACTTAAGACTCAGGGGACAGAGACAGGTGTTGATAATAGTCCATTGGGTATTTAACTTTATAAACATTTATCGAGTTCCCACTGTGTATCTGGCACCACATCAAGGGAGACAGAACAAGAATACGGTGTGAGAAGACGTGAGTGTTACGTAAGCACCAGGAAGGCCGCTTGACCGGGCTTAGGTGGGAGAAGGGTCTTAAGGGGGGATTCCTGGGGAAGTGGGGCCTGAGCAGCGGGATGGCTCACCTGGGGGAGGGGAGGACCTGGAGGGTGACAAGTCTGGGTTGGGCATCGGAGGTGGGAACTCCAGTGAGGAGGGGCCTTCTGGTGACCGTGGTGGTGCAATTTCAGCAAGAGCAAAGGCCTGAAGGTAAGAAACAGCCCCTAGCTGTGTGTGTGAGTGTGTGTGTGTGTGTGTGTGTGGGTGGGTGGGTGTGTGTGCGTGCGTGCATTCATTCATTCATTTTAAGTAGGGCGGGAGGATGGGTGCAGCAGGAAGTGGCAGCAGGTGAGCGAGAGGAGAGTTTCAGGAAGGAGGAAGGAGCCAAGAACGTCAAGCGCAACAGGGGGCCATCGACCAACAAGCAATAGGTCATTGGTGACCTTTACAAAGCAGTATCTCAGGATTCGGTAGGACCTGAGCCAGTGACATGAGTACAAGGTTATTACATTTTTATTTTTTTTCAGGCTACCGGAGATTGGAGCATATTTACAGACGGAAAGAAAGGCACCTGGAGACATGGCGAGAGTAATGATTAATAGAGCAAGGTACAGGAGGATAAAGCTGGACCTGGCTGTGGCAACAAGAGTGTCACGGGTAACCTCCAAGACAGCGGGCTCAGCAGCATGGGGGGCGGGGAGGGGGGAAGCAGAGGGAGGTGGAGCGAGGAGGGCAAGGGCTTAAGAGCTGCCATGAGAGCACCGGAGATGGCCCTGGGTAGGCGGGGAACAGCCAGACCCCAGCGACACAAGAAAGGGACCCAAGGGTATGACTATACGTGAATCTGTGTTTTGGAAAACAGACAGCTCAGGAGCTGGGAGGTCGGGGCTGGGGGCGACTGCCAGTCCCAGGTAACACAGACATTGAACTAGAAACAATCGGCGCTGTGAACCAACCTCAGCTGGACCCTCGGGGCAGCCCCGCCCTTGCCACTCCCAGATGTCTTCAGGAGAATGGATGCTTACTCAGGAGAATGTCATGCTTTTCTAATTAGTAAGTCATTTACGGTCTTTATTATTGGCCAAAAAGGTGCTGGTGTTGGCATTGACTAATTCTGCGTTATAGTCTGGGGATGACAGCCGCTTGCTAACCATAGTCGTTACCTTATAGCCCCCACCTGTGCACGTGTTTTCAGCCCTGGGGAACCCATCTGCCCCTTGACCTTCACACCGGTGAGGGAGCGAGGCAGGGTCGTTCAGTGACCGGGCTGACATTTGCGTCTCAGCCACGAAGCTTCAAGGCCAAGATTTAAACTCACCTCCGTTAGACTGTCAAACCAATAGCCGGGCCCCCTGCAAACACACCTGCAATCCAATGCTTCCCTCAGATTCCTCCTCAAAGGGCCTTAGAGGTGGAATTTCAAATGAAGGACTTAAAAGACTCTGAGAAAACAGAGAGGATAGCATTGTTTTATGTTGTTTTTGCATCAAAATACATAAAGTACCTAATTTTGAAAACTTGAGAATTTTTTTATTAGACAAAATCCGAATGTCTGTTTCACATAAATATAAATAGAGGTTGATGTTACTACACGGAATTAACTGTCATGTTTTGCGGTGTTTCCTCCCAGACTTTCTCTAGGCATCACTGTGTGTGTGTGTGTGTGTGTGTGTGTGTGTGTGTGTGTATTTGTGGGTAGGGATGTAGTTCTTTATAGAAAGAGCACCATGGTGAACATCCACACACATAAAAATATAGTTTCAACACTATTTGTCATGGCTGCCTTGAAATCTTGAAATACTTTTGTAACAGACTTATCTGTGCCACAGTGTGCTCGGGAAGATAAATGATCATGAGTAATATTATCTTGCATTTTACTTAATAGATGCTTCGAGGAAGTCTGTTCACATGTTTATTGTTTATCTTTTGATTGATTTGAGAGAGAGAGAAACATCGACTTGTTGCACTTATTTATGCACTCATTGGTTGATTTTTTTTTTTTTTAGTTCATTAGCACTTTATTTACTTACATGGTAGAAATATCATGCTTTTGAAATTGGAAGAATCACACTGGATAGAGAAAAATTACCTTCTTATTTTAAAAGGGGGAAAGAATTAAAACCTCAAAGAAGCACAAAATATGCTATATAAATGTCAGGATGTCGATTTCCCCAGTTGGTTGATTCTTATATGTGCCCTGACCAGGGTTCAAACCCTCAACCTTGGTGTATCGGGATGACGCTCTAACCAAATGAACTACCCAGCCAGGGTTGTTCACATTTTTAAACAATTTGTTTTGAAGTTCCTAGTTGTTTAATATAGATTGGAGCATGACAGGGGATAGAGATTAGTCTCTCAGAAGCCAGACTGCCTGGGCTTGAATCCCAGCTCCCAATTCTCCCATGTATTAGCTGTGTGACCTTGAATAAGTTGCTTAGCCTCTCTGTGCCTCAGTTTCCTGATCTGTATAAAGGGGAATACTACTACCTAGATGAGTGAGACCATGTAAAGTGCTTAGAGCAGCACCCGACTCCTAGTAACATTCAATCCATGTTTGTGTTTCAAAATGCATTCCTCTGTATTAGGTAGAAATTCAACTTGCTGAGTCATTTAGTCCAGAAAACCCAGAATTAGTTTGACACAGCTGAGGCAGATATAGTTTTTTTGGGTTGATTCCTGGGCTGGGGACTGAGAGTTTGTAGCTTTACGGAACTCTCTAGGTGAGTGAGTCTTAGGATCGGTCAGGTTCATGAGCCACTGGTCTAGAACGCGGGACAGACGTTGGATGGTGGGTGAGACCAGAAAGATTCAGAACAGTGAGTTGGAGAGGCGGACAATGGCCCTTTGTTAGCAGCACAGCGCCGTGATGTGATATTTAAAACTGGAACATTGTCGGAGCAGGCTTCTCTCTGAAGTTATCAGCGTATCTTTGCAGAGATATTTTTTCTTCTTTCTGTTCCACTTGGTTTTGCCTGGCTTATTTCTGAACGTATTCGGAGGTACATTTTTTTTTCTTATGCTGGCAGTGATGTTTGTTTGGTGTGTTGGGCACCATGCTAGCAGTGTTCAGTCTTTCCTTCGCGGACCCTCCCAGGCAGCTTATGCGGTGTGCACTATTGCTCCCATTTTACAAATGTAAAAACTAAAATTTGAACTTAAATAGCTTGCACAAGGAGCAATATCCGTTTTCCCTGTCGTCTTTAGGAACACAATGCCAATTTCATTTTTGCTGGTAGCACACCCAGTGAAAAAACTACATTTCCCAGTACCCCTTGCAGCTAGTTGTGGCCCTGTGTCTCCCTGCTGGTCCATGAGATGCAAATAAAAGTACTACGTGGGCCGTCTGGGTATGTCTTTAAGGGGTATTGATTCTGCCATGAGGTCCTTCTTCATTCCTTCTTTCTGGAGTCTGAAATGCAGGCGTGCTGACCGGAGCTTGAGTAGCCATCTGGGACTTTGAGGATATAAAACCATGTATCAGACAGTGAGGGACAAAGAAGGAATTTTGATCCCAATTATAGGAACAGGTTATGCTTACATTACATTTTATCAAAGCTAACTAAGTGGCATCTGTTTGTTGACTCACTTTGTCCTCACAACAACTCTGATGCAGGCGCTTGAAAATGTGGAAATTAAAGCAAAGAGAGGTTCAGTGACTTGCCCAAGGTCACACAGCGAGAAGTGACAGAGCTAGTAAGAAGCAGAGTGGAGCTCGGGTCTGTCTGACACCCAGATCCATGCTTCTAACAGTTCCGCTCTGCGGCGTCTTTCACACTCAGTATGAGCGTGCTGTGCTTTGTGGCTTTCCTTACCTACCCGTTACCTTCTGCTTTAATTCACAAAGTGGAGGGCTATTGGCTGGTGGTCATTAGGAGGAAGCCCATGGTTTCTCCGGAGGGACGCAGCGGCCTTCTTAGGGCCCACCTTGGAGCCCTAAGTAAAACCTACTTAATAAAGCCTCCAAAAGAAACGTCGTAGGTGGATTCCAGAAAGTTAATGGTTTAAACAGCACTCATGGAGTCCCACTTAGATTATTTATAGGTGACAGTATGCCTTCCTGCCTCTGTGATTTTGTCCTGGAGCCTGGGATGTGCTTGGGACCAACTCCCACACCTCACGGGCCACCCTCAGACTCCCGCTGAGCCTTGAAGGCTTAGCTTGGTGGCCCTCCTCTCGGACTTCTTCCCCTGCAGCACCCTTCCTCATCCTAAAGGACTACTCCTCGCATTGTTTCGGGGTCATTTGTAGCCTGTATGACCCCTTTGGCCAGATTAAAGTACCAACACAACCGAATCTCTTCTGAGTGTTAAATGCATTGCTCATGGGTTCCTTTCAACGCTTAGTGGGGAGGCCAGGAGCCCACATTCGAGAACGAGAACTGGAAAACCTCGCCAGGCCCCTAGCAGGCTCCTGTTTTCTGCTGTGGCTGATTCCTGTTACTGCCCTCGGGGGTTGATATGGAAAGTTGGTTTTGTGTAACAGTATACAGTCATTCTCTACTGAGATGATAGTCTTGCAAATTAATATTCCTCACCAGTCAAGTGATCCTCTGAGGAAAGATGACAATTTCTTCAGAATAATCCTTAGAAATGTTTCTCTTTGGCTCTGTAATTTATAATCTTTCTCTCAAAGCCCATCTCCGTACCAGGCTGGCTGGACTTGAGGGGCTTCCCAGGGACTTCCCCTTTGCTCCTGGTAATTTCCTCTCTGGAGCCTTTCTCCTCGCTCACCAGGAGACCTCAGTTGGAACCATCCCATTTATCAGAGGTTATAATAACACTGACCCTCATAAGAGGGAGGGTCCAAGTCTCTATCCTCCCTTCCCAGGAAGCTCCTGGTCTCCTATGCAAAATATCCCCTTTCTCCCAGAAGATCAGCTCTGCACACTGGGGCAACTGGGAGAGCCAGGCTTCCTCATGCTACAAAGAATATTCTATTACTCTCTTCCTTCAGGGCAAAGGCTACCTTCTTTCCTAGTTTACACTACTCGAAGGGACTTCCAGGTGACTCTCCTCCAAGCCAGGACATGCTCCAAGGTGCCGAGTGTTTTCTTTTTTTCAGAGAGAGTGGAAGGGAGAGAGAGAAAGAGAGAGAGAGAGAGGGAGGGAGGGAGGGAGAGAGGGAGGGAGAGAGAGACACATCAATTCGTTGCCTCTGGCACCCGGGATGGAGCCTGCAACCGAGGTATGTGCCGTTGGCCAGAATCAAACCCAGGACCCTTCAGTCTGCAGGCCGATGCTCCTAACCACTGAGCCAAACCGGCTAGGGCGTGACCAGTGTTTTCTATCTGGAAAGCAGGTTCTGGTAACTTGTGAATATGACAGCTTTTCCTGATAAGAATTTTCTAAATTGCACTTTGTCTTAGGTGGAGTACTCCATAAAATAGACTCTGAAATGGAGATTTGCATGCAGATTTTTTTGGAGAATATTCTCAGGAAGGACACCTGTAGAGGAGTGAGAGAAGCAAGCCTGGGCAAAGGAAGGAGGTGAACTGTGCTGTAATTACAGCAGAGGCCTTAGCTCTGGGGCTGAGATGACCCTTCAGTGTTGTCTCCAGTGGAGGCAAGGAGGCTGGCCTTGTACCCTTTCAACAACCAGTCATTGGCCTGTCTGGGATGCTGACAGCTGAGCCCTAGAGGGAGGCAGCTCCCATCAGCCAAGGGCAATTCCTGAGGATGAACTTATCTTGGAGGTTTAACAATAATACACTCCCTATAGGTGGAGGCAAGGGTCTCAGCCTTGAAAGGGGAACCTGGCAGTGCACCACAGTGTCTACTATATACCTATCCAGGCATAATTTATTTATAGCTGTCTCCCCTCTTTTAGTCCTAACAGAATACCTGAATTATAGTATCTACTCAATATTAGTAACTAACAGATGAATGAATAAATACATGAATGAAAGAGTAAACATCAGCCCAATGACTCTGTAATACATTATTATTGGTTGCATTTATGCAGAATTTTATATATGCAAATTATTCTGCTAAAAATATGTTATAAATATGTAAGTGCTGCAAGCAATAATTTCTAATAAAACCTGTCACCAAAATGAATTAATATTTAGTAGGCACAAACTAGGGGCATGACCCTGCCTTAGTCAACTCTCCCAGAATGCATCTACCTTAATAATAGAACTGTTTAAAGGTTTCGGATCTGGAATCCTAATTCATCTCTTAAATTGCTCTTTAGATCCTCTGCTTTGTTAGATAAATCTCCTCTCATCATGCCCAAATCTTGTTCTCATTATATAGTGTTTCCAAAGTTTATTAAGCATTTCATCCCTGCTATCAAACTGTTTGATCTTGGCTATTTTTGCATCTCTTCTGATGTTTTGTAATTTTCTTGCCAGTAGTCCAAATTCTCATGAACATTTATTGTTTTTACTCTCTAGAACAGCAGCCCTCTTCTTCTGGGACAAGGTCTGTCAAAGCTCCAGGGACCATAGTGGGTGGGGGCTGACAATTCTAGAACCCTGCCCCCAGGGCCATGGTGATTGGCCCTTGGTTGAGCACATGACCCAAGCTGGACCAATCATAGTTCTTCCCTGGGAACTTTTCTTTTACCTTAGGAAAAAAGAGGGAAAGAAGAAGGCTTTTTTCCTCTCTGCTTGTGGAGTTGCTTACTAGACTGGGAACACAGGTCTACCAGAGGCCATTCCCTACCCCATGCAGCAATTGTCCTGCAACAGGAGAAAATGAATTCAGCCCAAGAAGAGAAACAGGGTGAGAGGTGAGAGAGACCTGAGAGATTTAAAATCCCTGATTCTAGGAGCTGAATTCTCAGAAATTCTGTCTCCTGAACTCCCAAGACTTAACTGTCAAATTCATCTTTCATTCTGGTAGCCACCTTAGTTTGTTGCCAAAAACCTTTTTAGCTTAAGCTAGTTTGCTGTTTCTATCACTTCCTATACAAAGTCCTCTCCCCCACATACACATTTGCTAGAATCACTATGTAGAATTCAGTGGATTTAAACATTAGTCTGAATACTACCTTATATACCTTGAGTTGCCAAGGCCAACCATCTGCTTCAGGTGACAGCATAGGGTTTAAGAGCATCAGTTCAAGAGTCTTGGACTCACATCCTACCTTCATCACCAACCAGCTAAGTGACCTCAGGTAAGGGACTTACATTGTCCATGTCTTAGCTTCACATCTATATAGTTTGCAAAATAATAAGAGGGTCATTGTGTCTGTTAAAGCCCTAGGGCAGCACCTGGCACATAGCAAGAACTCAATAAATACAGCTATTGTGAGCTTTCCCTCTCTTGTCATCGATGTCTCCCACGGCATAACCACCATGTGGGATTTGGTACACATTGATTTAACCCAGAACCTCAAATGTCTTTCATTTTTACTTTCGGATTGTTAAATAAATGCTTATCTTTGACATTTCGCGGCCTTTCTCTTGGACCACATTCTATGGTTGTTGTTTTTCCCCCTCAATGGTTCCAGCCCAATTTTTGCTCTTTGGTATTGCTTCTCCATTTTCACAGTACCTCCTATTCCTATCCCTCAACATCAATCTGCTCTTTCCTTGTAAAATGCATTCTATTATACCCGCACCTGGAACATTCCTACCTCAAGGAGCAATTTGCTGTATGTTTATTTTCTCTGGAACCATCTCTCCTTTATGGAAGTAGTGCTATTTACCAGCCTGTGATGGAATGCTCCCTAATTTGCTGAGGGCACCCTGCAAACTGCCCCTGTGCTCGCAAGTCCCTATAATAATGCTTGTGTTGGCCAGGACACAAGCCACAGTCAAAAAGGTCTTCCTGAGTTCTGAAGGTCAAGCAATTAAATGTTCTCAGGCTTTGAGAGGAGAGGAAACAAGGCCTTTCCTTGGGGAGCATCTGTTGATGGTTCTTTAGGTATGTACTGTCCTTACCAGTGGGGGCACCTGGCTTCTAGTGCTGGCTGCTGTTTCCTGTCAGGGCACTTGACCTCTTGGAGCCTCAATTTCTTCATCTATAACATGGATTTACACAGACTCACCCTGATTTTGTGTGAACATTAAAATGAAACAATATGGTAGTTTATGAATTGTAAAGCACCCCATAAGTGGGAGATGCTGTGAATGCAAACTCTAGTAGGAACCCAGCGATAGCTATAAAACAGGGCTAGTTCTCTCTAACTGGCTTTGCACAGTGCCATGTGCTGACAGGATGAGCCCAGGGCCATTCATGAAGAGCCACACTTGGGTTCTTCTTGGGGGAGGCAGACAAACCGAGTCGGGACCTCATGGCCACAGCCCTTCTCAGAAGTTCCAGAGAAAAGACATCAAGGAATACTTTCAACTTGTGAACCTCAGGACGAAAAGGCTTAAGAAGGAAAATTAAATAGCCCATGTCACTGCCTCTCAAATGGGCCTTCCCTACCTTCACTGCCATCGTTCCTGGGTCCCTGTCCTCACCCAGCCAGGCTTGGCAGGCTCATCTGGAAACTCTCTTGCCCCACCTGGCTCACTTGACACAGAATTTTCTAGTGCTTCCTACCAGCCCCATGCCTTTTCCTGCTCAGTGGCTGTGCAGGTTCAGGTTTTCCCCACCTGCCAGTGGGGATGGGTAAGTCCACAGCACACGCCTCAACAGGACACAGGGGTGACTAACACAGCCCGGGGAAGCGGAGGCGACTGCCCAGGGAGGCTAATTTTAGAGCTCAGTCCTGAAGGCGAAGGAGGTGTTGTAACAAGGCAAAGGGTTTGGGAGGAACCTCTCTCCCTGTGTCCCCCCCCCCGGGAACAGCCTGTGTCTCTACAAAGGCGTGAGAGAGCTTGCTGCGTTCGCCAAAGAGCAGGTAGTTGGTCCTGGCTGGACAGAGGGCTGCAGGGGTGGGGAGGAGAGCCGGAGCCCTGGCCACGCCACCCTGCAAACCCCAGCTACCCCATCGTTCCCCACGAAGCTGTAAAGAGGCATCACTTTTCTGTCCCCAGTGGAAGGTGATTTTGTTAGGTGCTCTTCCAGCCAAAGTTTGATAGGAGTTAAAATAATTTTCAAGGTAAGCTCCCTGATGGGTCTCCTGAGGGGTTAGGGCATCTTCACCTCCCCCGTCCCGTTTAACCTCAACGTCTGGTACAAACTCTTCTTCAGTCTCTCTGGGGACAGAGGGCCTTCTATGCAAATAAGACGGGTGGCCTGCTGTGACCACCCAGAGTTGCCAGGGTCAGTATTCTGATCAGGGTTTCAGTTCTGCTCTACTCTGTACTAGCCGTAAGCTGGAGTCAGCTACTTTTCGCCAGTTTCCTCATTGGCTAAAGGGCTTTTGTGAGAATACAATTAGATTATAGGTGGGTGTCTCTATCCCCAAATCCTGATTCTTTCCCAGTGATCCCTCTCTTGGTAAAAGACACCAACATTCACCCGGTTGCTGAAACTAGAAACCTGAGCATCATTCTTAACTAAGCCCTCTTGCTAGTTCCCACAGCAGGTTCTGTCCATTTTACCTCCACAACATACACTTTTGCTCTCCACTTCCATGTCCTTAGTCCCAGCTGACGCCACTCATTGACTACCAGGCTATGCTACAGCCTCCCAACTGCTTTTCTTCCACTTATAATCTCCACAGGGTGGCCAGAGCAAGCGTGTAAAAGTGCTAGTCAGATGCCCTAGTGGGTTTGGCTCAGCGTTTAGAGTGTTGGCCCCCTGATTGAAGGGTCCCGGGTTCGATTCTGGCTGAGAGCACATACCTTGGTTGCAGGCTCCACCCCTGGCATGTGCAGGAGGCAACCAAGTCATGTGTCTCTCTCACATCGATGTTTCTCTCCCTTCCACTCTCTCTGAAAAGCACTGGGAAAAATATCCTCAGGTGAGGGTTTAAAAAAAAAAAAAAATTAAACTGTTAATCAGATGATAATATGCCTCAGCTGAAAATGCTCCAGTGGTACTCCTTATCATTCATAGTGAACTTCAAAGTCCTTATCGTGGCCTACAGGGTGCCATATGACTTGGCCTCTGCCTTCCTGTGTCCCTGTCCCCATCACTACTTGCCATCTGTCCCCACCAGTGTTTGGACAACTCCTAGGACATGCCGAGTGCCAAGCTCTCTCATGCCTTGAGAACTTTGTTCTTCCCATTTCCTTTGCCTGAAATACTCCTCCCCTGGCTTATCACATATGGTTCCTTCTTGGCTGAAATGTTCCCTCTTTGGGTGGCCTTTCCTGTCCTCCTTGTCTAAAGTAGATCTTACCATTGTCCTCTATCACAATACTTGCCTTGTAGACTGACCACAGATTATCATTTCTTATTTACTTACTTGCTGTCTTAGGTCAGGCTCACTAGGAATAGGCCTCAGATAAGAATTCAAGTGCAAGTGATTTATTAAGGAAATGCTCCCAGGGGAGACAGGTAAGGATGCGGGGCAAGCAGGACAGCGGTGGGTAAGGCGGCAGATAAGGGTGAGATTTCAGGTAGAGCTCCAGCCTCAGGTGATCCCCAAGGGGAGCTCTGCAGTGTAAATTCTGCCTCTCAGTTATCCCAACCCAAAGCAAATGAGCTGTGTCCATATTTCTGTACCAGTCAGCCATTGGCTAAGGGCCACTGGGACTGGGGTCAACTTCCAGACACTTCCAACTCCAGGAGCTCAAGGGCAGGCTGCTGGAAAGTGGCAGGTGTGGGCATCACAGCTAACACAGAAATAGTGGGGGACAGACTCTGAGACTGAGATCAGCTCGAAGCACCTGTATCAGGAATGGTCTTGGGATCACCACCTAAGGAAGGGACAAGAAGAGACAGAAGCAGGAGTGGGCAGAGGAAAAAGATGGGCTAAAATGCAGTCTCACTGTAGGCCTCAGCTAACCCCACAGAATGCTCTAGGGTTGGGGTGGCCCTCTGGAGTTACCGTAATTTTAGTGTTGCCAGATTTGGCAAATAAAAATACAGGATGAGCAATTAAACTTGAATTTCAGATAAGCAATGAATAATTTTTAACATAAATATGTCTTATATAACACAACATACTTCTACTCAAAAACTTTTTCATTTCTTGTCTGAAGTTATCTGAACGTTGTGTGTTTTATCTGGCAACCAGGTGGGGTAAGATCTTTCTACCGTCTGCTGACCAGTCTCTGGATTCAGATCTCCCCAGTCAAGGGGGTGTGATCCTGGGTAATGAGACTCTTCAGCTGAGGCGATTCGGAGGAGGGCTGACAGCTGAGGGCTGTCTGCCAGCAGCCCACTCAACAGCTGAGAAAATAAATCCTTCAGACTTGAAATGGAATTTGGAGAGCTCATCACAGCATCTACTACAGAAACAGACTCTCAATAACTTATTTATTGGAATGTACTGGAAGGATATTGTGTTCACAGAATCAGCGGGAAGGCTGGGGAGTCAGGCTCAGAAAAAAGACACAAGAGCAGAGCAGCCGGACAAACATGTCCAGGTCACACCCCCAGAACAATCTGAATTGCTGCAGATACAACCTTTTCAGCGTCCAACGGACTCGCAGGCCTGCTGCTGCCATATTGAATAATGTCCCTGCATACTGTGTCAGTCCGTTGAGATGCCAAGTCACCCTCCGGCCTCCCGTCTAGTCTTTCACAAGTGGGGATCCTTCTAAAAAATAAAAAGGGTATATCAGGACCAACATTAGGAGCTGGTGATGTCTCTAAGAGCGCCTCATGGTTTAAATTAACCCCCTTCTGTGTGCAGGAGGCAGCTGACCGATGTTTCTCTCTTTCCCTTCCTCTCTCTAAATATCAATAATAAATAAATAAAATTTTTTAAAATGGGCAAGGGTACTTCATAGGACAATAATGACCCAGAGTTGCAGCAAAATCAGAGTGATCCATCAGGACCAGCTGCATTGACTAATGACCGCCTGGCACCGACCAAACAGTGGAGACCAGGAGGGGGCACACTCGGGGAACTCTCCCCTGAGGCCTCCAGACAAAAGCCCCTGGTACAGGGACCCAGTGCAGCTCTCCCTGTGGAGCATGCCCGTGTGTTTCCCCACCCCCTTCTTTTCTCAGGGTGCTTCCCCTCATCCTTCCCCTCCCCCAGCACCAAATCTTTCCCCCTCTTCTTCCCTCCAGGTGCATTTCCTTTGTTCATTGACTCTCCTGAGCTCCAAGGGCCCTTTTTTTTGCCTCTGTAACTCCTTTCCTGAGCCCATTCCTTTCTTCTACAGCTCACTTCTGTACCCCTGGGACTTTCTAAATAAACATTCTCTTATAATTTGAGCCTTGGCTCTGAATTCTTTCTTAGCCAGAGCTCAAGTACCGAGGTTGTTGAACCGTTTAACACCTGGTACTGTTTTTCCACCGGTAAACACAAGGACCACACTTTGAGTCACAAGAATTTATTCTAGCCTCTCCCGGGAAAAATGGGGGAAAACCTTTCCATGTGTCTTTTATCTTCTCTTAAAGGCAGGTTAAAAGATGCCACAGAACAAAAATGCAGTTTATATCACAGACTTCTTAAGCAACTTCAGTGGACTGGAAATCCACCCTGTGTGCTGAAAAGGATTTTGATTCTTTCCCAGAAAACAAATGGCTTTGAATATCTGCCGTCGCATCAATTCATTAAGGGCTTTCCATTTTCACCGGAGCAACGAAAGAATTATTACAGTTTCCTCCTTTCACCCTCCCATTCCTCGGAGAAAGTTTTTGAGGCATGTGTATAAAGAAATCCTCTGTTGGTTAACGGCCTTGAAATTGTGTGTAGATTAACAATTAGTCCAGAGTCCAGTGACTGGGGGAACGACTCCCCTGATTGGTTGAACTTCAGGAATTAAGTAGGAGGAATAGAATGTCCTTTGGGGACATGGAATGCTCTGGTATCTAAATCCGCCTGAATCATTTGAAACCAGCCCTTTTGGGTAAAATCGAAAAGGAGACACTACCAAATCCCAGGAAGACATTTTTGTCACCCTTTGTTATGAAGATTAACAACGTGAGATTTCAGAATCTCTTTCCCTTATTGTTAAATTTGTGGACATACCCTTTTAAACAATTTGGCCTGTCGGTGACTTACAGATTGTTGTTGATCACACTCAACCTACTTATTATTGGGGTGCACTTAATCTTCTGAAATACAAATATGCATAAACCTTAAATATGTTAAAATGATAGTGATGAATTATATGGAAAAAAAATCTTATTTCCTATTTCCTTGCTGCTGAAGTGGAAAGCCATCTGAAGGAAATGATCTAATTGTACCCCCAGTTTGCATAGGAGAAATGTCTTCTTTCCCTAAACGTAGGGGTCTGCCTTTGAGATGCTTGTGACCTGACAGTGACCCGAAATGTCACTTGCAGGTGAAAGCCCAACAGAATGGAGCCCCAGGATGCCATAGAACTGGTAGTTAATGGGGTGTGGGGAGGAGGGTGGCTTTTAAGGGGTAAGAAAGCTCAGCTGAAAACACCCCTGGATTAGCCAACATCCAACCAGGTGTCAGTCTCTTTATACACACCCTGTACCCCCCTCCCTTCTTTACCCCATCCACTGCTTTTAGAATTTTTTTAATCAGATGAAGCAAAATGATAGCAAAGTTTAAATATTTTTCTATAGTTTTATTGAGCTATAACTTACATACCATAAAATTTACCCATTTAGAACGTACACCCAGCGGCATTTAGTACGTTTAGAGTGTGCAACTATCACCACTGTCTAATTTTAGAACAATTTCATCACCTCAAAAAGAAACCCTGTGTCCACTAGGGGTCATTCCCCCTTTCCCTCCTCTCTCCAGCCCCTGGCAACCACTGATCTACTTTCTGTGTCTATGTAATCAAGGAGGAAGGCTGTTGTAGCTGGTTTTGAAATGTGGGACCGTCAGCTGGCCCTTTTACTCTTCCACCTCTCTGGGCCTCAGTTTCCTTAGCTGCCAGATGGGTGGTTCTCAGTCTTGGCTGCCCATTAGCTTCAGTCGGGGAACTTTGAGAAAATGTTGATGTTCAGGCCCCACCTCAGGTCTAGTGAAGTAGAATCAGATACTGGAAATTTTTAAAAGTTCCGTAAGGCAGACTTACTCCAAGGCCTTGCTATCAAAATGTGGTCCCGGAACCAGTTGGAAGCTTGTTAGAAACGTGAATTTCCAGGCTCCTCTGCAGTCCCACTGAATCAGCATCTGGGCATTAACAAGACCCCAGGTGATTCGTGTGAGCTTTAAAGTTTGGAAAGCTCTGCTCCAACGTCCCCTCCAGCTCTCACAGTCTGTAGTTTTGTGATTCCTGTTCCTGCCTTTGGGGCCATCAGGTGATTTTAGTAATCAGCTCCCATAAGCCAGAGTTTACCCCACACTGGAAAATTGGCTTTCCGTTTGCTGGCTAAACAGGATATAGGAATATGCCACAGGCAAAGTGTTACATGAAGTTTATTCAATGATAGTTAATTACACAGTAATTTGGAAGAACATCAAGTCATTTTAGACTTGCTTTATCTACTGTCCAGAAGCAGGAAAAAAAAAAAAAGGTATTTAGCTCTCAACCTGTGAAACAGCACACAAATCCCACTGACCAGCTTGAAACTGGTTCTGCTCCCAAAAGCAGATGGGCAGTGAACACAATCCTCGAGTTATTTTCCAGAGCCAGCGCCGTGCATGTGCCACCCTGTACCCCAGCTGCACTGGGAAACAAAGTCTCACCTCTCCCCACAAAGGATCAGGACATGACTGGGGCTGGAACACTGGAACCCTTTCAGAAGAGACGGGGAGGTTGTCCAGGTAGATCTAGTGCTCCAGCCCCTTACCACACACGCATCCCTGTTCCCCCCAATTCCTTAAAACCCCCCCATTGTGAGCTATCAGGGACTCGGGCTCCTGAGCAACAGCTTTCCTGTTTTCCTTACGTGGTGCTAGCGATACGGCAATTCTAATTTTTCCACTGCAGCTCTCGGTGTTCAGGGTTTGGCTCTGCTATGTGCTGAGGGGAAAACGCTCTTTCTGTTTGGTTACACCTGAAGCCAGTTTAAAAGAATTCCGTGCTTTGAAAAAGCACAGGTCAGGCAGGAATTTCCATTTAAAGCAGCGTAAGCAGCGTTCCCCAGCCACAGCTGACCAATAGAATCGCCCGGGGAGCCTTGACTCCTAGAAGACAGGCAGTAAAATCTCTGACATTTCTCTTAGCAATATTTTTTCTAATATATGTCCTTGGGCAAGGGAAACAAAAGAAAAAATAAACAAAGGGGACCACATCAAAGGAAAATGTTTGTGCGCAGCAAAGCAAACCACCAACAAAAAGAAAGGGCAACCTCCTGAATGGGAGACACACTCAACAAGGGGTTAGTGTTCAAAATTTATAAGGAACTCATACTACCCAACAGCAAAAACAACAAGCCAGTTAAAAGCCGGACAGGGTACCTGAATAGATGCTTCTCCAAAGAGGACACACAGATGGCCAAGGGACAGATGAAAAGAAGTGAGGAGGGGGTTCTTATGACTATTTAGGACAGAATACTGTTTGCCACATTCACTTTGAGCCAGGCATCGTGCTAAATGACTTCCATATGTTGTCTTATTTACTCTTCTCAACAACGTAAGGGTAGGCCTGTAACTATCCCGTTTTGTAGATGATGGGACTGAGGCACAGAGAAGTTAAATAACTTGCCAAGGCCACCTTGAACCTGGTCTAACTCACTCCCAGGTCCACGTATTTCACCACGCTCTACTGAATATCCACGTGGCACTTATCAGTGTGTGCCAGCAGACAGGTTCCTAACATTTTCCGTATACTATCTCATTTAATCCTCAAGACGACCCTTTCGGGTAGAGAGCCCCATTATCCTCAAGATCTGGGTAAGGAAACAGACACAGAAATTAAGGAACCTGCCAGATAAAATACAGGACACCCAGTTAAATTTGATAAATAACAAGGAATAGGTTAGTATAAATATTGCATGGGCAAATACTTATACTAGCAATTACTTATCAGTTATCTGATCATTGAAATAGGGGTCCTGTTTGCATTTGTTAGTTTCTGCTAAACCTGGTGATCCTACGGAGGTCCCCGTGCTGGCGGGTGATAAAGCGAGGCCCACACTCTGCACCGCGGCATTCCAGAGTAGCTCGGGACGTGGGCTGGCATCAGTGCCAGCGTGCTTGGGAAGTGAGCAGGCTTGCCTTCTTGGCTCCGAGGTTAGACTGAGGGGGAGCGGGACGGTGCAGTGGACTTTTCCACCCTCACTCAGCTCACCTCCCTGCTCTGCCGCTGCTGCTGCTGCTATCCCCACCTGCTGTTGGGAAAGACAAAAGAGCTGGCAATGCCATCCCAGCGTTTGGGAGCAAACGCTTGGTTCTCATGCCAGATACAGAAGGAAAAGAAAACTGGGGGGAAATAAAGGCGTGCGAGAGAAAGTTGGTGTGGGATTCTGCAGACGTCGTCACACTCGCCCCTCCCTTTATAAAGTGAGGGCCCACCTCCGAGGGTAAATGCGTGCACCTAGAGAGCACCCACAGACCTGTGGCAAAGCCACAGAGGCTGCAGGGAGCTGACCACCTTAGGGACCGCTGTTGACCAGGGTTCTAGAACTGTCTAAGCAGTCAGCTGACTTAGGCCCACAGCCGCCGTTCTCGGGCAGGTGGCCAGAGTGCTGCTCAAGGCAGGCGGCCTGAGAAAGCGTGATGTCTCCAGGGTGGATGTGGAGCTCAGGTCCAGTGCTCAGGGCCAAGGAAACCTGGCTCGGCTGCCTGAGCAGCAGGGGCGCTGCAGCTGCAGAAACAAACTTTCTGGGCGTGAAAGGGGGTGAGCACTTGCATAACTGAGCAGCAAGCAAATATAGAACCAATCTGAGAGCTTAATGGGACCCGTGTGAGACTCGGGAAGAGGCAATAAAAATGAGCAATAAGAAGATTAGCAGAAACAGATAAGCTATTCCCAGCTGTGGAGGAGCAGGGATTCATAAAAGAATTCACTGTATTAAAAATATGCACATTTATGTTCGATAGAGCCAAGCGCTATGCTGTATAGTTTATATTTAGCAGTGCTTTAAAAATTATTTTTATTATTTCCTTTTGTTGTTTTCCAGAGACCTGAGTTAAAGAACCCACTGAGGTAGAAAATATATGAGTAGTATTAAAATGGTGGAGCTGGGGCCCAAAGATGTTAAGCATCGGCAGTTTCGATCTCTTTTCAAGACTATTTTGAAAATTTATTAACCAGTCACCCTACTCCCAGTCTCCCTGCCCTCCAGTTATTCCTCTAAACCTGGATGGTTCAGATCACTATCAGTTGCATAAAAGAGAAAATGGCACGAATTCGATGCCTTTTGCAATCTCTTCCCAAACTGTTTGCCAAATTCTTCTTTCATGATCGGCTTCTCCCAGCACAGGGGACACCTGTCCTCCGTTTGAGGACTAGCTGGTTCAGACCAAGCTTCTCCATTTCCTTCCCTTTTCCAGCCCCAGTCGCACTCTCTGCTGGACAGTGGCCCACCAATCCCCAGACGTTTTCGGACCTCCATGCCTTGGCCTGTGCTGTTCCCTCCATCTGGTCCCTCCACCGGTCGCTGGAGCTGGCTCTTTCCAGCCCATGCACATCTAGTCCTGACTCTGTTCAGTGACATCACGGTGATACCTTGAGAGTTTAGGCCACGGGAATGAACAAATGCTGCACGTCAGGGCTTTTCCCCCTCCTAGGCTGCGGGCTGTTAAACGCTCACCAGCACCTCGCTGTGGCCTCCCACTCCCTGCCTGGAAGATTCCGACGCCCTCCAAGACACAGAGCTTCTCTGTGAAGCTTTCTCTGACTCCCACTGAGGACAGGCAGAAGAAAGCAGCTCCTCTGTGCTGAGCATCTGGGCTGGGTACTTCACATACGTAATTCTCATGCCTGAGTAAAGCAGTTGTATCATATTAAAGTGTTTGCTTGTGATGGGCTCCCTGATAAGTGCTAAGAGCAAAGATTGCAATCTATGGTCATCTTTAGAACTCCAGGGACCTCGAAAATATCTTTTATAAATGATGGGTTCTGAGTGAATGTCAAATATTTCATTAAGTAAACACCAGGAGGAGACCAGGGCATCGCCTTGTTTCATCGCTGTTCTTCCAGAGAGGACCCCCTCTCCCCACAGCAAAGCTGGGTATTTTACCAAGGTCTTCTGTTGGGTACTTTAAAAATCCATAGTAAACAAATTTATACAAAGGTATCACCAGTGTAATACTGGTGGCATGTTTATAGATGTAGGAGGGACTCTAGGAAATGGTCTATAAGGATGGACATTTTAGGTCTATGGGGAGGTAGGTGGGGAAGGCAGTGCTGGTCAGAGGGGCTTTATAGTGGCCCCTCTTGTTAGACCTGTGAGGGCAGAGGAAGTGCTTGGCTTAGTACCTGGCCTGAAGCATGGACTTCTAAGGTGGCTACCACCACCGCCACCTCTATATTCTTCTTTCTCCATCATCATCATCATCATCATCGTCATCATCATCACCATCACCTTTTCCATCCTAGAACACTAGTGATGAACAGGGCTGGGCAAAGCTAAGAAATCAGCTGACTTGAGGCTGTGTTTGGGAGCCTGTTGGCTTCCTTGTCGCACCCCTTCTCTTCCTTAAACTTATGGAAGCACCAAAACCTTGCAAAGAGAGCTGTTCCCTGTGGCTGTTGGGATGCTTTATAAAATACGATCCATCTCCTCTCGCCTCCCAGTCAGAGGGGCAGACAGTAAATATTACTTTAACCTCAATCGCTTAGACGCTGTGAAATGATTGGCTGAAAGGACCTTCCATGTAATTTATTCAAGTCAACTTCACCAAAAGCTAGGATGTAGGTTTAAAATCATGCCACATTCATCCTCAAGGAAACAGCCTACGCAGAAGCAACAGTCAAGTCGGCCTGCTGTGTTCTGATCTTACCGCTGCAGTAAGAAGTATTTTGCAGCAACAGAAAAGTATTTTGATCTTACGGCTCGTTGGCCTTTGGAGAAAGGCCAGAAAGTCACGTTCAATAAAATAAGAATAAAGATGACCGCGGGTTGCAGAGGGGGCTTCATGGGAAGACAGGAGACTTGGAGCACAGGCAGGGATGGATTTTGAAGGATGTCCTGAGGAAGAAGGTAACTGGGGTAAATGTTTAGGGCAGCATCGCCTGTTCTGCGTTTTGCAAAACAGCATTTGGCATAGAGCATTCGAAGAGCAAAGAAATTTGGGAAAGACCGCACATCC